>NC_137605.1:54914432-54961932 GCF_963280865.1 Gymnoscopelus braueri | reverse complement strand
ATTTTTTTTTATTTGTGATGGTGGATATCACTGCTGTTGTGATTTTGTAAAATGGTAAATGGTGCATTTATATTTATCTATTTGTGCCCCAACAATGATCTGGGTTGAATTTGACACAGCAGAAACAAATGCATAAAGCTATACCTGTCTACTCTGGCAGTGGGAACGGAGTCAATTGGCTACTTGGAAAGGGGTAACATAATTCATTATTCATTTCTGTAAGGAGTGATTTCCTCTTATACTCGGGTGCAGAACAACAACAACAGCAACAGCTGATCTGGTCAGCTGTAGTCTCTGTGCCGTGTGTCTGGTGAAGTGACAAGTGCTTTTGTCCCAACTCGTCACTGTAGCACGACCTGAGAATGTATTGACTTTTACCCGCTGAGAGACGTCACCCGACCTGATCTCCCCACGTGGTAGCAGTTAGTAGGGTTGCCATGTCTGCTTATTATACGTGACTTTGGGCTTGTTTTTCTGTAAAGTCGCTTGTAAATATTGGCAGTTGTGGGTTGCAGGTTTTTTTTTGGGCTTGTTTCTAAAGTGTAGTTGCTTATTTGGGCTTGTTTCTAAAGTGTAGTTGCTTATTTGGGCTTGTTTCCTACCCCCCAAATTAAGACCCCCAAAGACCCCCCTAAATCAAAGGTTTTCATGTCAAAGACCCCCAAATTAGTGTGTATTTGTACGAGGACCCCCATCTGAAAATATTTGGTCCATACAATTTCTATTTGAAAATAGCAGATCTACAAGCTCACAACGCGACACGTTGTGAGCTTGTAGATCTGCTCTTTTCAAATAGCCGATGTATTAAAGTGCTCATGTGGCCTATAGTCGCTTCTTTTGGGCTTGTTTCCATAGACAGACAGGGTTGCTCATTTATCTCTCAAAATCTGGCAACACTTGCAGTTAACGAGGTCGAGACAGAGACAGAGTGACGGTGTGCTCTGTTCAGGACATTACTTTCTGGGCACACTGTTTACTTCACCGCATGCATCCCCATGTTGTTGATTAACTAGAGTTCATTTCTTATTCATTCATTAATTCATTCATTGTTCCTGTGATCCTAGAAAGATGGATGTTAGGAAGGAGGAGGTGACAGAACCACAAATAGAGACAGGAGATAGGTAGAGGAGAGAGCAGAAGAGGAGTAATGATAGCCTGGGACTAGATGAATCTGCCAGTGAAAAAAAAATGGCCCTCTGCGATTTGGGTCTGGCACCGCTCCATTGTGAATCCATTTCCTGCTCCCGAAGTCTGGGGTGACCAATCAGGGCCCAGTATTCAAATATGGGAGACTGCAATTGGTAGTTGGTTGTAGGTCTAACCAATTGCGTCCAGAGCCATTGTTTTGATCCCGCCCCTTGGGGAAAAAAACGTCCTCATAGAAGCACCAGACTCATATCCACACAGTGATATAGTCTGGCCACGCGAGGCTAGAGTAATGATGCATTAGGAGGAGGCATAGAAGGAGTGGGAGTAAATACATAGGAGGAAGAGGAGGGTGGTTAGAAGAGGACCATGAGTGTGGCACATTGTTTACCTGGTATCCTATAGTTTCAATGTACAGATAATGTTTTGATATATTGTTTTTTAGACTGATGCTCGGTTCTTGGTTTACCTGTGATCCTATAGTTTACTGAGGCACTACACTGTCTCTCTGCATTCTATATAGTCCGGGAGTCAAAGGGTGATTTTTGGCTGAACGTGGTTTCGTCGGTTAAAGTTTTTTTCTCAACCGATTCTTGCTGCTGGGGGTCCCCTCTTAAGGATTCAAGAGGGTGCCCAGTGAAATCCCTTGGGCATTTTTAATTATTAACCCCTTAATGCCCAAAACACAAAAAATTCACCCAAAATAGACTTCTATGGTATTTCATGCAAAATACTTGATCTAAATGCTTAAATTTGGTTTCTACAGTGTGTATCCATGTAAGTGGATGTGTACAGTGCATTAGATTTAATATTTATGCATTTTTTAATATTAACCCCTTCCTGCCCAGAACAACATAATCTTTAAACTGTGATATTGTACATGCACAGAAATCAAATTAAATCAAATGCATTAGATCTGCTTTCTACACTAGTGGAACTTTTTTCCTTTTGGATTTTAAGGAATTAGATCAAGTATTTTGCATGAAATACCATAGAAGTCTATTTTGGGTGCATTTTTTGTGTTTTGGGCATTAAGGGGTTAATAATAAAAAATGCTCAAGGGATTTCACTGGGCACCCTCTTGAATCCTTAAGAGGGGACCCCCAGCAGCAAGAATCAGTTGAGAAAAAAACTTTAACCGACGAAACCACGTTAAGCCCCATGACTCCTGGACTAATATGATCCTATAGTTTACTGAGGCACTACACTGTCTCTCTGCATTTGATGTATGTGTTTACCTTGTTTATTGTTAAATTAGGGGTAGGATGAGAAGAGGGGTAGAAGGAGGTGAGGTAGAGGAGGAGAAGAGGGGTGATTAATAGGGGTAGAAGAGGAGAAGGAGGAGGAGTAGAAGGAGAAGAAGGGTTTATTAGTAACTAGGAGTAGAAGAGAAGAGGGGTAACACGAGGATTAGAGTTTCTATAAATACATCATACACCACACATACAGAGTACAGACGCACGCACGCACGCACGCACGCACGCACGCACGCACGCACGCACGCACGCACGCACGCACGCACGCACGCACGCACGCACGCACGCACGCACGCACACACGTGTGTGTGTGTAGCTGTGTGTGGACTTTCTTCCCACAGGTTTCATAAGGACAGTTTGATATTATTATTATAACTTCTGAAGCTTCGGTACTTCTATCAATGAATCTTCAACAGGGTGTGGGTTGGGGAGACAGAAGCACAACATTAACCCATTAAGACCTGAGGCCAATTCTACAAATGTCTTCTATATCCTAACAGTTTTTTGAAAATGTTACTATATCAGTGGTTCTCAAACATTTTCATGTCAAGGACATCCAACATGATATGTAATTTGGCCGTGGAACCCCATCTCAAAATATTTTGTTTCAGGGACCCCCAGAAGCACAGATTTGAGTTACAAATGTTCGCTTTAAAAATGTATATATTCAAAGATTTGCACACATTTTCAAGATTTTTCTAAAATAGCAGATCTACAAGCTCATAGCGCGGCACAGAGTGCCGCGCTATGAGCTTGTAGATCTGCTATTTTTTAATAGCCCAAAGAAATCTAAAAATGACTTGTTAAGATGCGTTCCTGGTCTTAATGGGTTAATAGAGTTGATCTAATAATTGTAATAACCAACACAGTGTTTATTTGTGTGAATAAGGCTTTGTCTTACAGGGGCCTACCTACTCCTGGAAGCACAAATCAGCAGCATGGTTTTAAAGCCGTGGTTAGCTATTTGTAGCAGACAAGCTGTAGTATTTTAATGAGGGATTAGACTGAGGAGGTTTAGGATTAGATTAGGTTTCCTGGAAAGATACAAATATCCTTGTCTGTGAACAACTGTTTATGTTGATGCATATTACAATACGTGATACTGTTGTGTTATTTCCAGGGTGATGTTTGGAGGGGAACACCATAGACCTAAATAATAAATAAAAAAAAACGAGAACAAAACAATTACAGATTTGGCCATTGATTGCCATGGTAGTGTTGATTTTGACAGCAAATTTAGATTTGAGTCAGTTTTAGTCATAGTCTTTTGAAACAAATTCCATTTAGTTTTAGTCATATTTTAGTCATCTGAAATGTTTTACTGTTAGTCTAGCTTTAGTCGACTAAATATCTAAGATTATAGTCGACTAAATCTACAGTTGATTTAGTCGACTAAAATGTATTCTGGTGGTGCCTTGATGGCGTCGTAATGACTGATTTTACACTTGGTTGCGCTCTGAAAATAGCAGATCTACAAGCTCACAACGCGTCGCGCTGCGACGCGTTGTGAGCTTGTAGATCTGCTATTTTCAGAGCGCAACACTTGAGCGCAACCAAACATAAAATGACTCGTCTTTTGATTCTACTGGATCTCTTCTCCACTAGTCCCTCCCTAATTCTAGTCTAGTTTTTATTTGTTGACGAAATTGTCAATGTATTTTTAGTCATCACAGCTTAGTTTGTATTTAGTTTTTATCTAGTTTTTGTCAGTGAAAAAAGTCAATGAACATTTTTCATCATAGTTTTAGTCGACGAAATCAACACTGTGCTATGGTAATGAATGAAGTCTCGAAGTATTCAGGTCAGTCCTAAATATAAAGTTGAAGTTTTAAGTTTCGAAGCATTCAGGTCAGCCCTATAAATGTGCACATATATATGAATTCACAAAGTTAGTCAGATTAGTTCAACTATAATAAACTAGAGCTACATGTTTAGATTGTGACAGCTACAGGTTTTGTTGGTACAACACAGTCTTGAGGATATTATTGTTTTTACAACATGGTTACTAGTGATTAGCAGCTAAGTCCACCCACAATTCTAACCAAAAACATCATGTTAACCTAAACTTAGTGTAGCAGTGGTTTATTACGAATGGAGAGCCGCATTCCAATTCCACTGTGTAACCATGCATCTAAAATAATAATTTGGTGGGCCCAGTATTGACTGGATACAGTCAAATATATTAATTTGTGGTGTGATAAGTTGTGCTTGAGCCTGTGGAATATGCGGTTTCACTTTAAAATGCTCCCTGCTAGCCTAAATAGTGTAAATGGCAGGTGTGGATTCACAGTTTGACAATGCCTACTGGATGTTTGTTTATGAAATCACTTTTTAGATTCAGTGCACACAGTGAAGAACCATTCTGACCATTCATCAGTCTGACTGTGTTTGGGATCATTTACCCTTGAATCCTATGCACTTTATCTCTATCAGATCCTAGTTCTATCCAGGGTTGCCAGATCTGCTTATTATAATTTCCCTGCACGATTTCTTTTTTAAATAGCCGACCTACAAGCTCACAACGCGTCGCATCGCGACGCGTTGTGAGCTTGTAGATCTGCTATTTTCAAATAGCTGATGTATATGTTAAAGTGCTCATGTGGCCCATAGTCGCTTCTTTTGGGCTGGTTTTCCTAGACCTGGTTGCTTGTTTCTCTCACAGAATCTGGCAACACTGGTTCTCTCACCCAAAAATGTTAATGTCAGCAGTTAATGATAACTGTCAGCTGCTTCTGACAGTTTAACTGTCTAGACTACAGACAACTGCTTCTCTACTGTGTCACCTGCTTATTGTCTCTGCTATCTCTGATAACTGTCTCTTTCGTAACTGTGTTTAAACTCCTGCGTTCCCTATGTGCCCTCAGCCCCATGTTGGCATGTTCCCTCAACCCTAACCCTAACCCTAACCCTAACCCTAACCCTTGTGCTAAGCTGAGGGAACATAGAGCTGACCCCAACATCCCTCTGCAGTCTCTGCTAACTGCTGTCTCTGTTAACTGTCTCTACTGTCTCTGTTAACTGTCTATGTCACACATGGGCAACTGGCGGCCCCGGGGGCCACATGCGGCCCCCACCTTCACTTAATGCAGCCCGCAGGTTAATATCAGAATACTGATATATTATTGATTTCAGCTGTTACAATTCCAAACATGCAAACATGACCCGCTTTAATTACTTCAATCTATAATAGTAGCTTAATGACTAGTACTAAAATTCTATTGTCTTTTTTATGTCCAATGTATTTGTATTTAAAGTTCATGAAGTTAACATAAGTATAACTAAATGCATTTGAAATTAAATAAAATTTTAATTTTTCAGGATTCCAATAAAAAAATTGCAAAAATAGCAGATCCACAAGCTCAAAACGCGTCGCAGCGTTTTGAGCTTGTAGATCTGCTAGTTTTGCTACTTTTGAGTGACATAGAATGGCTCGACAGTATTATGCAATGTGGCCCTCTGGAGTGAGCGTGGAAATACAGTGGCCCTCTCCATCATCAATGTTGCCCACCCCTGGTCTATGTCCTGTCTCTGTTAACTGTCTCTACTGTCTCTGTCCTGTCTCTGTTCTGTCTCTGCTAACTCTCTGTCCATTAACAGAATCTCCGCTAGCTTCTATGAGAGGAGAGGAGCAAAGAGTTCAGATGCCAATAAATCAATAATGGATGCAGCGTTTTACAGTGTGTACTGTGTGTGCAGGAAGTAAGCGGTGTGTTCTATCAACACACAACAACAACACACATTATTATTGCTATCGTCAGTGTCAGCCTATACCCCTATACTGCAGCTGCAGCACGTTGGCCCAATCAGAGTTTCTCTCCGTGGAGAGAGAGGGATGTCCCTGTTTAAACCTTAATATCATCCAGAGAGCTTTGGTTAATTATTCAGGACCCCCCACGGGGGCGGTGCGCAACGGAAACGCTCCCCTGGGGACAAACTGCAGGCTTCTGAACGAGTGCCTGCTTGTGTTTCTCTGGCTCTGCACGCACGCACGCACGCACGCACGCGCGCACACACACACACACACACACACACACACACACACACACACACACACCCTAAACACTAAAACCAGAGCAGAGCCCTGATGCCAGGACATTTTCTCAGTACCATGGTGTTCTGTCAGTACCAGAATATTCTTTCAGTGCCATGATATTCTGTCTGTACAAGTATATTCTGTCAGTACCATGATATTCTGTCAGTACCATGATATTCTGTCAGTACCATGATATTCTGTCAGTACCATGATATTCTGTCAGTACCAGGTATGTCTGTACCAGGTCTGTGCACATTGGAACCAATCCTGCACTCAGATAAAAACCAAGACAAAGCATTTGTGATGGTCTGACAAACAGCTTTATTGAAGGCTGTTCTATTGGGTGGTACAGAGTTCTATTGGGTTGTACAGGGTTCTATTGGGTCGTACAGGGTTCTATTGGGTGGTACAGAGTTCTATTGGGTTGTACAGGGTTCTATTGGGTCGTACAGGGTTCTGTTGGGTTGTACAGGGTTCTATTGGGTCGTACAGGGTTCTGTTGGGTTGTACAGAGTTCTATTGGGTTGTACAGTGTTCTATTGGGTCGTACAGGGTTCTGTTGGGTTGTACAGGGTTCTGTTGGGTTGTACAGGGTTCTGTTGGGTTGTACAGGGTTCCGTTGGGTCGTACAGGGTTCTGTTGGGTCGTACAGGGTTCTATTGGGTTGTACAGGGTTCTCTTGGGTTGTACTGGGTTCTGTTGGGTTGTACAGGGTTCTGTAGGGTTGTACAGGGTTCTATTGGGTTGTACTGGGTTCTGTTGGGTTGTACAGGGTTCTGTTGGGTTGTACTGGGTTCTGTTGGGTTGTACAGGGTTCTGTTGGGTTGTACTGGGTTCTGTTTGGGGTTTTCACAGGATTCTGTTGGATCTGGCAGATTTCTAACTTCCTCACAGTGAACTAAGACTGAATGACGTAACCCCTAATGCTTCATTTATGCTCCACAGTATCCGCACCGAAAATAGCCGATCTACAAGCTCACAATGCGTCGCATCCGCAACGCGTTGAGAGCTTGTAGATCGGCTATTTTCGGCGCACACCACAGGCATATGACGCAACATAAACCAAACTTAGCTAACCCTCCCTGACCCCTCTGACCTCGGACTTTAAGTAGATATTGACGGGTTCTACAGTAATGGACACTGTACTGCCGGGGGGCACAGACTGTGTGATGATGTCACATGCCTCTACATCATATATGTGTATGTGTTTTATGTAACCATGTAGAGTCTACATGGTTACATAAAACATGATCAATAATGCAATACTCAATACATAATTATATATATATATACCTAGGTTGTCCACACAGTCCTAGGCAGGGGACACACGTGCGTGTCTGTCTGTCTGTCTGTCTGTCTGTCTGTCTGTCTGTCTGTCTGTCTGTCTGTCTGTCTGTCTGTCTGTCTGTCTGTCTGTCTGTCTGTCTGTCTGTGCGTGCGTGCGTGCGTGCGTGCGTGCGTGCGTGCGTGCGTGCGTGCGTGCGTGCGTGCGTGCGTGCGTGCGTGCGTGCGTGCGTGCGTGCGTGCGTGCGTGCGTGCGTGCGTGCGTGCGTGCGTGCGTGCGTGCGTGCGTGCGTGCGTGCGTGCGTGCGTGCGTGCGTGCGTGCGTGCGTGCATGTGTGTCTGTGTGTGTGTGTGTGTGTGTGTACAGGTATTAAGAGTTAGGGTTAGGTTTAGGGTTAAAAAAAACAAGAAAATGAAGAATGAAAAAAATAAGCATTTTTAACGCAGATTAGCCACCCTAACTGCTGTCACAGCTTCACACGCATAGAAATAGTGTATGTGTGTGTGTGTGTGTGTGTGTGTGTGTGTGTGTGTGTGTGTGTGTGTGTGCGTGTGTGCGTGTGCGCGCGTGTGCGTGTGTGAGTCTTCTACTGTTGTTAACCCATTTAGACCTGGAACACCTTTACATTGTTATACCTTTCAAGCCGGAAACACTGTCTGTAGTTGTTGCTACCGGTATAGACATTGAATAAAGATTTGACGTTTTTCAGAAAACTCGGGATTTTCAGGATTTAGAAGGCGTTTTTTACAATCGGCCTCAGGTCTAAATAAGTGTTTGTGTGTCTTCTAGGTGAAAGAGGAGAAGAGGTTCCAGGAGGTGGTGGACCTGGCTGACTATGACCGCTCTGAGGAACTCCGCAAGTCCAAGAGCCGCAGCAAGAAGAACCACAGCAAGTTCACCCTGCTGCGCTGTCGCTCTCCTGGCAACACGGTACCCGTCTGTCTGCCTGTCTGTCTGTATGTCTGTCTGTCTGTCTGTCTGTCTGTCTGTCTCTCTGTTTTTTAACGTGTAAATGAACGCCCTATTTGATCAATCTACAGCGTTACACAAAAGCATCAAAAGTAGCTGATCTGCAAGCTGGTGTTAAAGCCGGAAACACCAGCTTGCAGATCAGCTACTTTTGATGATTTTGAATTAGAAACCCAACAGAGACAATGTGTGCCTTTTGCACCAGCAGATTTTGCTTTCCATTGGCTACACTGTCCTCTCCTTGGCTGGGTGGAAGTGACGTGCACCCGCTTGCAGCCAGTCTGTGCATGTTATTTAGCAAGCTAGCAAGCCCTCTCTCTACTCTCTCTAGCCTAATGCCTTAACTAAGTACTATAGTCAATAGTCAATAGTCACGATAGTCTATCAGGAGACTATTGGGCATTTGTTCGCCTGCCTCGTTGTTGTCACGTGATGTAAAAATCATAGCGATGGGCCAAATGTGTGTGTAAAGGCATACACACACCTGCCTCTCTGTTGGTCTGTCTGTCTGTCTGTCCATCTGTCTCTGTCTGTCTGTCTGTCTGTCTGTCTGTCTGTCTGTCTGTCTGTCTGTCTGTCTGTCTGTCTGTCTGTCTGTCTGTCTGTCTGTCTGTCTGTCTGTCTGTCTGTGGAGACCGATGTACTTTGATGCAGAAAGTCCACTTCTGTCAGCTGGGTTTGTTCAACAGAATTCACAGAAATCAAGTCCTGACTGGCAGGAGTGTGAAAGAGTGTCAGTAAAGCAACAAACTAAAGCTCCTTTCTCTGTTCTGGTGGAGGTGCAGGTTCCTAACCTGGTGTTCCTGGCCGTGAGTCCAGAAGAGAAGGAGTCATGGATCAACGCCCTGAACTCGGCCATCACCAGAGCCAAGAACCGCATCCTGGATGAGGTAGAAAGAAACACCGCCTGCTCTTTAACCCAGTGGTTCTCAAGGACCCCCAAAATGATATGTATTTGGCTGCGGACCCCCCAGCTGTAAACG
Source organism: Gymnoscopelus braueri (assembly GCF_963280865.1). Classification (NCBI taxonomy): domain Eukaryota; kingdom Metazoa; phylum Chordata; class Actinopteri; order Myctophiformes; family Myctophidae; genus Gymnoscopelus; species Gymnoscopelus braueri. The sequence goes on along the minus strand of NC_137605.1, from coordinate 54,952,260 downwards.
CTTCGTGCTAGGGAGATCCCCAGCAGAGAAGATTTATGTAAAAATAAAAACAATAACAATATTTTCCAAACACTTTGTATATCTGCTATTTTTAAATAGCCAACGTATGAAATATAGATAAAGTGGTTAGAATGATTGTGACGCTTATGCTCATTTAGCTGGGGACCCCCTGGTACCCCCCCAAGGACCCCTAGGGGTCCCCAGACCCCACTTTGAGAACCACTGCTTTAACCCTTTTCCATTGACCACACAGGAAACAAGTCAAAAAGTCTCTTCACTGAGCAGTAGTTTCCAGATAAGACGTTTTCTGTTCTCTTCTTCTTTTTGGGTGGAAATGTCTTTTTGGCTTTTTGGCTTTTCAATCTCATCTCAATGGTCCTTGTCTCGTGTATATATCTCTGCTTGTCAGCTGCGGTGTAAACATGTAGTAAGGCCTGATTTATATTTAAGTTGTGCGTCCGGTGTTGCGCACAACGCATCGCACGATTCGCACCGCAATGCGTTGTGAGCTTGGAAATCTGCTATTTTCGATACGCGACACCCAATTATAAATCAGACATAATAGTACACAGGTTTTACACTGCTGAGCTCATTCTCGGCTCGCTTCACAGCCAATCCATGTCCTGTGCCTTCCTCCACAGGACATGGATTCATTGGGATTCCATTTTAATCCAGTAAACTGAGGGTGGTTGGACGATGTACAAAATGAATGGATGTTTTTGTCTGTGCTTCGCTAAAAGTTGCGTTAATAACCCTATCCATAACCTTTATCATAAACTTTACCCATTGTTTTCATTCATAGAATAACTACATTCATGGGATTTGGTGGGATGGGTGTCCATCCACTGAAAGAAAGTAAAAACAAAAAACATCCCCTTCCTGCAAAAAATAACACATTTTTTGTCACAGATTTGTGCAAAATGGAGTGACAGAAGTTAGCAATTGTCTTAATTTTTTCTAAATCAGAGAAAGACAAAACTTTCCGCTTTTGTAAAGCACAATGGTTGTTCCAAAACATATTTTTACACTGTGGTGTCATGCAATTTGAATCATTGTGTGCAGTTTATTCTAAGACAGTCAGTTTTTATGATGCATTAAAAAAAAGCAGAAATGGAACTTGCACGCATCTGCTGTCTGCGACCACGGCGTCTTGCATGCATCTGTGGTCCACACACACATGCAGTGTTTCTGCTGCAGTACGGAACAGTGGGCCTGTGCAGGAAATATACCGTATTACTGCTTTCAGTTTGCCTTTGATAATGACCATTCATTATTAAAATGGTCCATTCGATTACATTTTTTATTAGTTTAGAGAGAAACTGTTAAAACGCAACAGTGTGAACAGTTAAATAAATTAAAAAATGTGAGTAAACCATCGAGAACCACCACAGACTAAATGGCCATTACATCTCATTTCAATTAGGACCAGGGCGTTGTCGACAGCACTCTTGTTTCATCCTTAATGAAACTAATCAGATTGAAGATTAATTTAGCCTAGAGTGCTGAATAAAGTAATCAGATAAGAAGTCCTGTTCACGCCACATGATTGAGATGGACCGTTTCTGACATGCTCAAACAAAGCCACACAGAATACTCCGGCAGTGGTTATGTTATTAAGTGCATGGGGAGAAGGCAAGCCCAGGTTGAACTTGACCCCAGGTGCCATATCAACACATCTCCGAAACCGCACCGGGGTGGAGCTGCCATTCCAACATATCAAGATTCAAGATTTAATAATTTATTAAAACTAGTTTATATAGTAGTTGATCTGGAATTTGCTTTGGCGTGCTCAGAGAAAAGGACAGTAAACATACTGTATGACCACAATGCATACGAGAAGTGTCCCCAAAAAACACGCTGTTACAATTATCATTACAATATTTTAATTAATGCAACCATATGGCCCATGCCCTTAAAAGTGACAAATTAAAGTGCTGTGCTTAAGGGCCTCATACAAGTTTATACAACTGGTGAAGCGTTTAGGTAGGATGTGGGGTTACCTCAGGGTAAGTGCTCTTGTAGAATATGTTCTGGTCTTAATACTGCAGTGTCTCTTACCCGAAGGGAGATCTGGAGGGAGAGATGCACTGTATGGGTGGGAGAGATATGGTTGCAAGCTGTAACTATAGATAAGTTACTAGGTGTGCAGCATGTGAACGAGGCGGAGGATGGCGCGCTAATGTGCTAACGTGAGCTTAGCGGCGTGATGTGAGCTGTGATAAGCAGAGTCAGCTGAACCGTGTTCTTCACTGGGATAGGCTCTATGCACAGCAGCCACATTGGAAAGAAATTGGGGCCGCTTCCTTACTTCCTGGTGTTACCAATGATATTAATGAAGGCTCTGTTCCATTGTTCCGCAGTGGTTCTCAAATTTAATTTCAAGGACCCCCCCTCCCCATAACTCTCAGAGTTACACAACCGTATGGGGCCTTTTGGAACCCCCTCATGGAACCAGTGGTGTAAAGTAACTAAGTACATTTACTCAAGTACAATTTTGAGGTATTTGTACTTTGCTTGAGTATTTCCAATTTCCAATACTTTTACTTCTACTCCACTACATCTCGGATCCAAATATTGCACTTTTACTCCACTACATTTATTTGAAATCTTTAGTTACTAGTTACTTTGTAGATTGATTATAAAAATGTACAAAACATAGGCTACATTAACCACTTCAACCCTATATAGATTTTGGGCATTTGAAAATAGCCGATCTACAAGCTCACAATGCGTCGCTGTGCGACGCATTGTGAGCTTGTAGATCTGCTATTTTCAAAAGATGTTTATACATTTGAAAACTTGAAATTTGACATTCTGCATTATGAGTACTTTTACTTTTGTTACTTTAAGTACATTTTTATACCAATACTTTTGTAATTTTACTCAAGTAAATGTTTTATTCCAGACGTTTACTTCTTCTATATTGCAGTATTGATACTTTTACTTAAGTAAAACATTTGAGTACTTTCCCCACCACTGCATGGAACCATGAGGGTCCCTGGACCACACTTTGAGACCCACTGGTGTAGCAGAGTGTTTCCTGTGAGCCAACAAGCTCAATATCAGCACCCTGACTCTGTTTGACTAGAATGGAACCGAGCCTTAATTAGTATCATTGGTAACACCAGTGAAGGAAGTAAGGAAGAGGCCCAATTTCTTGCTAATATGGCTGCTGTGCATAGAGCCTAGTGGTCAACATAACAGGCTAGTGTTAGTGGCCTGTGTGTTGTCTACAGCAGGGGAGAGACAACACAGGTTTCTCCGTCAAAGTTCTTTTTATTGTCTGTATTTCTGTGTGCAGCACCAGACAGGCTTTCTGAAACTATAGTTTGGAGAGTCAGGACATTCTGAGGAAAATGAGGTTAATTTGTTGGTTACATCACCTCCTTTTTCAGAAGAAAAGTTGGGATGTCAGAAGGAGTATCGAACGACCTTTATCCTCCTGTGTGCATCCACAGGTGTGTCTCACACCCAGCTCACAGTCTGATTGGTTTAAAGGAGTTACACATCCCATGAAGCCTTGAATTCACTGAGTTTCCTTTTTGTTTTTTTGTCGCATTCCTAAGCCAATAATTTGATGACCGGCGGAAAGATGCTAATGTCTCCGGTAGGAGACTCTGCAAGTCTCCTACCGGAGGTCATCAAATTACTGGCTTAGGAATGCGACAAAAACAAAAGAATCTCCATGAATTCAAGGCCTCATGAGGTGTGTAATTGATAGATTTCTTTTTATGGGTGAACTACTCCTTTCACTCAGGCCAGGTGTGTGACTGCTTAAGTCAGCCATCACCCATGCAGAGCTATGTACAGTGTGTAGTTCACTGTGATTGATCGGAGCGGAAGGGAAACTACTTCATAATTTCTCTCTCTCTCCGTTTGGGTCTTAATCTCTCCCTCTCTCTTTTGAATGTGTCTGTCTGTCTGTCTGTCTGTCTGTCGTCTGTCTTTCTGTCTGTCTGTCTGTCTGTAAGGTCACAGTGGCAGATGACAGACAGCTGTCACACCTGACCAGGGACAGAGTGAAGATCCCTCACACCAGACGGCTGCCAACCAGAGGCCACCTGCTGGCTGTGGTCAGTATAACACATGATCTAACACATGATGTGACCCAAGTACAATGGGGGGGGGGGTGTATTGGTCATTTTTCAGATTTTTTTTAGATTTTGAAAATACAGAATGTAAGCTTTCAAATGATGTGTCATACATTGATTGAAATGTGACATTTTATGAAGAAGATATGCTTATTTGCAGTGGTGTAAAGTAACTAAGTACATTGTACTTAAGTACAAATTTGAGGAATCTTTACTTTACTGGAGTATTTTCGGTTTGAAGTACTTTTGCTTTTACTCCACTACATCTCAGAGGCAAATATTGTATTTTTACTCCACTACAATTATTTGAAAACGTTAGTTACTAGTTACTTTGCAGATATAAATGATTACGTTATAAAACATACATTAACCACTTTAGCCCTATTTTATACATAGGTATAACATTTGAAAATAGCCGATCTACAAGCTCACAACGCGTCGCATCGCGACGCGTTGTGAGCTTGTAGATCTGCTATTTTCAAACATTTTAGTACTTTTACTTTTGGTACTTTAAGTACATTTTGATACCAATACTTTTACTCAAGTACATTTTTAATTCTGGACTTTTACTTGTAACAGAGTAGCCTACTTCTACATTGCAGTATTGATACTTTTACTCAAGTAAAACATTTGAGTTCTTTTTCCACCACTGCTTATTTGAATGTTGTTAAACAATCTAACCAAGAATCTGAGTAAAAGGGCCAGGGAACTTTTACACACTACCGGCTGTCAGGTGGTTTCTTAACTCCACCCCTCCCACCCCTAACCTATTGCTGGTGATCTGCAGCTGAAACCTGAGAACAATAGCCACGCATTAGCCAACAGAAACTGCAGATGTAAATGTTGGCTTTGACACGTTAATGTGCGTCTCCACCCCCAGAAGGGTGTAAGGAAACACAAAAACACAGCTCTGTTTACAAACCAATTTAAACAATTCAATGATGCTAAAACGGATACCTGTTATAATGCGAAGGTTCTCAAACATACAAAAAAAAATCCAAAACCAAACCTATTTTGTTCATTATGGAGGCACGTTTTTTTTTAAATTATTTTTTATACATGGACGATTAATGTGGAAAGATTTTAATAGATTTTTCAAATCAACTATTCTAGTCTGATTAACCATTTAAGCCCTATTTTATACTTTATCGTTCAATGGTATTGTGCAAAAATAGCAGAAATAAAACCAGATGTGCAAGCACACAACTCATCCCGATGCACTGCATTGTGAGCTTGTAGATTTGTTTCATTGCTACTGGAATAAAACAATATATTTTTAAATATATAATTTGATTAAAATCTATATTTCTTTCATAATCGATTCTATCTGTTACAGCCCTACATACAGTATGACATACAGTACGTAATTATGAGGGTTGCGTTGGTTGTAATCCCAGTCTCATTGATGTCTGTGTGTGTGTGTGTGCAGGCGTCCACGTCTTCCTCCGACGGCATGCTGACCTTAGACCTGATCCAGGACGACGCCACGACCCCTCCGCACGAACACCACGTCCCGGCCCAGCTGACCCCCGACTGCCCACGCTCCAAGACCTACCACGGCCTCTCCGACAGGACGGCCGGCGAGACCGCCGCCACAAAGTCCCAGAGCCTGCCTCGGGAGGCGGAGGGGAAGGCTCGCATCTCCATCCACTCCCCCCAACCCGAGAAACGTCTCAGCCAGGCCGAGAAGCAACGCTGTGCCTCCGCGGACCAGATCCTGACGCACTCGGAACCCCGCGGGACCGAGGCCTCCGCCGCCGCGGATCGCGTCCCGACGCTCTCGGAACCCCGCGGAACCAAAACCCAGACTTGTTCGGACGCGGCGGCGGCGGCACCGGCCGGACCTTTACCGATCGGCCAGCTTCAGGAGCTGATCAAGCAGAAACTGAGCAGAACCCAGGAGTTACTGTCGGAGGTACAAGGCGGAGGAGGAGGAGGAAAGAGGGAGGAGGAGGAGGCGGAGAAGGGAGCGAGAACGGAGGCCGAGAGACTCCTGAAGGAGGCGCTCTCCACCTGGGACCAGGCGCAGGAGGTGCTGCGGGAGGTGACGGAGCTGAGGCAGCTCTACAAACAGATGGACGTCGCCACCTCGCACGCCTCCCTCTCTCCGCACCCTTCGTCTCGACAAAACACCTACCGCAAGAGCCTGATGTGACGGAGATTGTCGTATGATTGCGAAAATAGCCGATCTATCAAGCTCACGTGCGTTGAGCTTGTAGATCGGCTATTTCCGGCACGAAAAGTATGAGTTAAGCGTCGACATGCAAAGCCACAAAATTGTAAGCAGTGTTTGCTGACTTTCTGAGCTCTGTACCGACGCTGTGAAAGACATGTTCTCTGCAGGGCAACGGTCAGGAAGGTCAGGAAGGTTCTGTTGGTACGGGCTGAATATGCAGAACCAGATCTAATACAGAGATACAAAAGACATTGTGCTGTGGGACAAACACGCTGGTTCTTCTCGTACGAAACCCAGACTGAATGCTGACAATGTTAAAGGTGGTGTAAGTGAAAATGTATTTTCTTTGTTTTGTTTTGTTTTGTTTTGTTAAAAAGTGAAGCTTTATATTCTGATAGTAATCGTTGCTATAGTGTGTTTGGTCAGCAACAAGGGTCTCCCGTCTCTCCCCCAGCTCTTTATTAAAGAAAGAAAATACAATTTCAGGGCTACCAAATGTATCCAATATGGAGAGACAACCCCACAAAAGAGACTCCCCGTTACTAAACACACACTCTATAGCAATGATTATTATCAGAATATAGAGCTATTTATCACTTCAACATTAACAAAACAACATCACATACACCCCCCCTTTAAATGTCAACGTTCAGAGTAGACGGCGGGACATTGTGAATGTTTCTTTTTCTCTCTCTTGCACACACTGGAAGACCTGCACGCCCTCCAGCAGCTCAGCACGGCTCTGGACGCGGTGGTTCCACGGTGCTAAGCCGCTGACCAGAGGGGCAGTGGTTCTCAAACCTATTTTTTTTATTTCAAGAACTCTGAGAGCGCACAATGGAACCCTTACGGGTCCATTTTGGTTCCATTTTGTACACTCTCAGAGTGTACAGAACCTGTACGGTCCATTAGGACGGTGGTTCTCAAACGTTTTCATGTCAAGGACCCCCAAAATGATGTGTATTTGACTGCGGACCCCCCCCCCCCAAAAAAAAATAGCAGATCTACAAGCTCATAGCGCTACACTCGGTGCCGCGCTATGAGCTTGTAGATCTGCTATTTTTGAATGGCCCAACATATAAAATATGGTTAAAGTGGTTAAAATGATTGTGAAGCTATGTTAACTAATTTGGCTGGGGACCCCCTGGTATCCCCCCCAAGGACCCCTGGGGGTCCCCGGACCCCACTTTAAGAACCAATGCATTAGGAAACCCTCCCCCTCAAGGAACTCCTGAGGGGGTCCCTGGACCGCACTTTGAGAACCGTTGTCCCCGAGGTCTTTACCTCGCTACTCTGCGCTTCAAATGCTGAAACCTCTTGTCTTTCTAGGGCAGCGGTTCCCAACTGGTGGGCCGGGGCACACTGGTGGCCCGTGGGGGGTATTGCAAATGAGTCCCCGAATAATTGTCAAAACACTCCGATTTTTTTTGATAATATAACATTAATATTTACAACAAATAATGACAAAAATCCTGATGTGTTTTCATGGTGATACCAATAAATAAGAACTTAAATTATACCACGTTGGTTCCATTGCTCCAAGCCAGAACACGATTGATTGATTGATTGATTGATTGATTGATTGATTGATTGATTGATTGATTGATCGTTAAAATAAACATGCTCTGAAAAATGCACACGGCCCACCTATCTGACCACTGATGGGTGGGCCGCGAATGCTTTCAAGGTTGGGAACCGCTGTTCTCTGGGTCTTTGTGTTTAGTGTTGTGCCACCTCGGCAGGAAGAGGTTTAATTTGCACCCAACATGTTGTTGGCATCGCTGCGCTAGCTAGCCATTCATACTCATGCTGTTTGTTTTAGCCTCTGTACATGGAGGAGTTCTGAGTTGGCTTCTATATCATTGCTGTCGGGCGGAAACATTGTATCTCTTTTTATGTTCTTCTTTTCCCATAAATTAACACACTATTTTATAGGCTTGCATAGGCATGCAAAAGTAGCTCAAAATATGTTTTGTAAGATTTTGACCATTTTTGAAAAGGTTTCATCTACAATGACATGCCTGAAGTATAGGGACGTCAAGGGGCGTCAAGTTGAACATATTGAACCAATTAAAAGTATTAACAAGAGCTTGTGACTAAATAATAAGTACATTGGATCCATTGGAACACAGGTTCTTTTTTCCTCATTTCCTGAAAAGTAATGGTTTTGGACATACAAGATTTTCATCCGACAGCACAGCGACGATGTACATCAGAAGATATACGAAGGAAGTTGTATTGCAGTTCAATGACCGGCTTGTTTAAATAGGAATTATAGATTATAGAATTATAGATGTTATGGGGCTCTAGAATACGTGGGACGAGACAGTTCCATCAGACAATCAAAACTATAAACTAACTTACTAAACTAACTGGAACGATTTTGTAGTTAAATAATACAGACACCTTAATTAAAACACTCAATGTGTTTAGATGGATACTTAAAGGGGTAATTCACCCCCAAAATGACTTTTTTTCTATCGATTAGTCACCCCATGGAAACTTGAATTCATGGATAATTCTTTTTTTTTTGTCGCATTCCTATTAGCCAATAATGTTATGACCGGCAGCGGTTCCGAGTCTTCTTTGTGTCTCCTGCCGGAACCGCTGCTACGGGTCCGCTGGTCATCTAATTATTGGCTTAGGAATGCAACAAAAACAATTAGAATATCCATGAATTCAAGTCTCCATGGGGTGACTAATCGAGAGGAAAAAAAAGTCAGTTTTTGGGTGAACTATCCCTTTAATGATGAAATTCAAACCAAGCTGGTTTATCTAGCCGCCATTAGCCTTCAGCCCTTCTCTCTCGCATTGGACGTGCATTATGTCCTGAGCAGTGTTGATTTCGTCGACAAAAACCATGACTAAATTTTTTTCACTGACAAAAATTAAATAAAAACATAATAAGCTACGATGACTCAAACTATGACTAAATATATTGACAATTTTGTCAACAAATAAAAACTAGGCTAAAATGTTAGGGAGGGACGAGTGGAGAAGAGATCCAGTAGAACTAAAAGACATTTTATGTTTGGTTGCGTTCGGGGTTTGCGCTATGAAAATAGCAGATCTACAAGCTCACAACGCGTCGCAGCGCGACACGTGTGCTTGTAGATCGGCTATTTTCAGCATGCAACCAAGTGTAAAATCAGCCATCACGGCACCGGCAAAATACATTTTAGACGACCAAATCAGCTGTAGATTTAGTCGACTATAATCTTATGATATTTAGTCGTCTAAAACTAGACAAAAACTAAAACATTTCAGATAACTAAAATATGAGTAAAACTAAATGGAATTTTATTCAAAAGACTATGACTAAAACTAAATAAAAATTTGCTGTCAAAAATCAACACTGGTCCTGACTGAGTGTACTAAATTTGAATATTTGCCAGGAAAGGCGGATCCTACCACCACCAATGGAAACTAGCATACAGTTGGTACATTTCTCGTCAACTTCCCTGAACCGCTATGATAAATTTATGCTCCATCGCACCATAAATAGCCGACCTACAAGCTGTATTCGACCGACCTACAAGCTCACAATGCGCCGTGTCCACAACGCTTCGTGTGAGCTTGTAGGTCGGTCCAATTGCGAAAGCATAAATTGGGTTTTAGTCGATATATAAATGATTTCACACCACCTGGGGTAATGGCTTGGAAGAGAATGGGTTGAGTTACTGTAGCTGAGCTGTAGCTAATCCTTACACAGGTTAAGGTGATGGACAGGTGAGGAGAGCCGGTTGCATGGTGCTGAGGTTACTTGATTGACAGGCACTTTGCTGAGAAAACTGTGTAACGTTACAACAAGGATTAAGGCCTCTAGAGTCCAACCGATGCTGTTATTATTTTTTTTAAGTGCTAAAATCATTCGTTCAATTTGAAAAATATAGGTTTGATATCTATTTGAGAAATATATATAAGCAAACAAATAGGGAAAACAATTAAAATACATAAAAAATATATATAATGATGATGATTGAAATTGATTTTATTAATTGAATGAATACAATTAAGAATATTATACTTCAATATTATGAAAAGACGACCATTACAAAGAACAAGCAAACAAGTCAATATAAAATACCAATAAACATTATTTTATTTTATTTGACCCACTTAAGCCCTATTCAAAAAATATCAAATAATGACATTATATATAGGCCAAACCTATATGGGCCGGGCTCTACAGACAAGCTGCTCTACGCTGATCCACTCTATACAGTTACCCTGTTGTCAGTCAACAAGCCTGGTTGCTAAGGATATGATGTCACACTGCACTGTGTGTACCAATACATCTTACACATACAGGTTGCAACCCAAAGGCTTACATCTGAAATGCATTTGTTTAGATGTTGCACATCGTCTCTGTCGGGTGGAAACTGTCCAAAAAGCTGTTACTTTTCAGGATTCAAACAAAAAAAATAGCAGAAGTAGCAGATCTAGCAGCTCAAAACGTGTCGCGTTTCGAGCTTGTGAATCTGCTCCTTGTGATACGTTTGTGTGACCCTGTAGTATGATCAAGTAGGGCGTTAATTTACGAAAAAACACAAAAAGTTATAATACGGAGATAAAGACAAGCAACGATATGTGGGTTTTATCCTTTCATATATTCATGTCACTGGACCTCTCACACCCATATAACCCTACTGGCTTTGGCTCAGAGTTAAGCATCTTTTTCTTCTCCTATAATGTCTGATGGTAATAACAATTATTGTGGGCTGAGAAATGAATTCCACTGCTTTGTTCTGGCATTAACTCAAGCACAGTTTTCTAAATCCTAATAGTTTTTTGAAAAAAATCTAATCTTTCAAAAATAGCAGATCTACAAGCTCATAGTGTGGCACTCAGTGCCGCGCTATGAGCTTGTAGATCTGCTATTTTTGAATAGCAAAAGAAATCTAAAGTGACACAGATGCGTTCCAGGTCTTAACAATGCTCATGTAAAAATAGAACCATATATTCCCTATTAGTTATTACTGCAGTAACAACTATTCCACACGACAAGACATGCAACAATACAATAGTGATGCTCTCTTGACTACCTAGTAGCAATGTCATCACCCACTGTACTGATGGTGGCTATAGGTGGTGTTGATTTAGGCTAGCTAATGATGGCATCCTCTTGCTAGTGATGCTTGTAGCTAGCTATATTCACTTTCTAGTGAGGGTGGTAGCTAGCTAGCTAGTAATGATGCCCTTGGCTAATACTGTAGCTACTGATGGTGGTGGCTAGAAATTGTTAATTGTAGCAAACGATAATTGGAGCAATAACAGTATATCCTGTAGGTGAACTTGCAGTCTTGCACCAAAGATGACATAACATCAACACATTGAAAGTCTATTGGTAATAATTCATGTAGAAGGGGGATGTGTAAGGGCCTTATGTTTCACTTCTGTTGCGCATGAAACTTTCAGCTTGGTTTAGAGTGACAGGGAAGTAGCTAGCCTACCTACAAGCCATATAACATGAATGCTTGGCAAATGAGCTTCCTTAGAAGTTCCTCTGTGGTCAGATGACCACACATGCTAACTATATATATCACCCACTTAACATCCTGTGTGCTGTCCACATCTGCACCACAACAAACCCTCTTTGGACTATGTTCAGACTGACGGCCACGATTGCATTTTTGGGGCGATCTGGATTAGAATCAGATTGGTCTGATTGGTTTATTATTAGTATTGTGTACAAGTCTGAACAGAAAACAAATCACATGGAAAGTGTTTCTTTTGTTTGTTTGTTTTGCTAATCAGATTTGAACCACATTCCTAGGGGGTTTGAAATGCAATCCACATCTGGTTTCTAAAAGATGTGTCTCGGTCTGGACACTCTGACATTGAGGCCTAATTGTGACAGTGTCTCTAGCCAGACATACAACAGCAGGTCTTATAAATCTGCTATTTTTAGCAAGCGACACCATCGTATCGTCTCTGTCGGGCGGACACCTCACATGTCCTAAACTGTTACTGTCAGGATTCAAATTCAAAAATAGCAGATCGACAAACTCTAGACGCGTTGCTTTGCGCCGTTTTTCGAGCTTGTAGATCTACAATTTTTGATACTTTTGTGTGACGCTGTAGTATGATCACGTAGGGCGTTATTTACGAAAATACACAAACAGTTAAAATATGTAGATGAGAGGTTTCTGTCGGTTTGACAGAGCATAAGTAAAGCATTACTTGCGCATTATGTCGTTACTTTGTTACCAGAGCCACCAACGCAGATAGGCTGAAGATGTTTGAATACACAAATGTGACAGTCAGTCAGTCCTAAAGATCAGATTTGAGAAACAAATAGTATTTGACTGCAGTCTGAACAAAGTCTCGGTGACGGGGGTGACTTGTGACCAGAGTGACCTTCCATTTCAGACAGACTTGAGTCAGAAAAAAAGCACTTCTAAAAATAATGGTTTGTGATAATACTAGAGATCATGCAATTCTGTTTTTCAATGACTCATATACCCATGGGTTAAATGAGCTTAGTTCCGCTATTTCTGTGTGGATTTAAAATGCTGGTTCCTGCGGATTTTTATGTCTATTTATAATTTCCTTCGCCGAGACACGCGGTGTCGCCTCTCTCACACAGAACCTGTCTGCCAAAAAAATGTCTTCTTGTTCCCTTCATGTCATTATTGGTTCTGTCGAATCACCCTGGTCAGTGCTTGGTCAACTGTAAATCCTCATACACTTTTAAGCAGTGGTTCCCAACCTTTTTTTTTAAATATCAGAGGCCCACCCATCCGCAGCCCACGCATCTGACCACTTAACACGGCAGCCGTGTTAAGTGTGTTTATTTGAATGATCATTGAACCGATTTTGTTTCTATTTATCGGTATCACCATGAAAACGCTATTTTTCAAGGTTCAATATTAATGTTATATTATTAAAATATTTGTCTTTTTGCCAATTATTTGGGGGCCCACTTGTGATATCCTCATTGGCCCAAACCGATGTCCCCGGCCCACAGGTTGAGAATCGCTGCTTATAAAGTCATTGTTTTTCTTTATTCTGTTGTTCAGGTACCGAACAGTAACCACTAGTAGCCTTAAAAGCGGAAAGAGAGGATTGTGGGAAAGGATGGTTGCAATTGTGAGTGCGGTCGTACAGGTTTAAATCCTGATGTCTCAGGGTTTTATTTCAATTAATAATAAATAAAAAAAAAGTGCTACAAAATAAAGAAAGGACGGATTCTTCACTGAGAATGGAACTTTTTCGTTTTTTTTTTTAAATTACTATTTACAAGGAGAGAACAAAATATATCTACATATACACATAATAGCATATCCATTTTGGGTAATAGAATGTTAATATGTCACACTGATTATCAGCTATCTTTGGCTTTAGGTTTAGCAGTAACAAATATTTTATAAAAATATAAAAACACTGTATAAATGACATTCAGAAAAACGCTCTCCTAACATGTTGATGTCCTCACAAGTATAAGCACGTGTGTGATGGAAAATATCAGATGTACAAGCTCAATGAGATTGTAGATTGGCACTTTTTGGCATGCAACACGTAGCCTGGGGGTTTACCAGGCTATGCAACACGTGGCTGGTATGACAAAGTATAAATTATCATCAAATTATTGGCTTAGGAATGTGACAAAAACTAAAAGATATAGATGAAGTCTCCATGGGGTGACTAATCATTAGAAAAAAAGTATTTTTGGGGGTGAACTACCCCTTTAACTATAAAATATTGGGACTTTTTTTAGGGGCTCATCCAATACATTTAGGAAAATATAATAATAATAATTTTCCCACTTCAGTTGTTGTTGAGATATTTATCACAGTACATTTGCGCATTAGAAATGTGACCTCTGCATTTAACCCACCCTAACCATTAGGAGCTGTGGGTGCTATTAATACAGCACCCACTGGGAGCAGTTATGGTTTAAGTGTCTTGCTTTTAGGCACACTTGGACTGGGCAGAACAAGTGGGCGAAAGTAAAACTGCGACTGAATGGACAACCTTCCAGCTCCCAGATGTCCTCTCTGCCCACTCAGCCACGCCATAGTGCTAACATTAGCAGGATTCACTTCCTAAAAAACCCAGTGTGTGACGCAGGCAGGCGTCTGGTCATGATGAGTTTTACTGTAGCATGGGCGGTGTGATGCTATTTTTGATATTGCTTATTATACTGACTGATATGGATCTGTTCTGTTTTTAAAATGCTGCACTATGTAACTTTCCTCTTCTACACCCGGATTTCAACCCGGTTTTCATGCACAAGTGCTGACATTTTTAACATTGATCAGCTAATAGAGCCTATGCCTGCTTGCTCAGGGGATAAATTGAAATCTTTACCGTCAGGTCAAAATGCGTGGCAGATCCTGTGTCCTAGGTGAGACATGACCTTTGACACGATCTAAATGTCTCGATAGAAGAGCAGGGAGACAAAATACAACCACTACAATTGTATAAGTTATATAGTATTAACATACTCTACCATACAGATTGTATAAGTTATATTGTATTAACATACTCTACCATACAGATTGGACAAAATTACATTGTATTCATTAAAAAAAAGTTACATAATGCCGCTTTAATTTAAACATATATTTTATACAAAGCCTATTATGCATTTCTACTTTTATAGATGCTTCAATGATATGTTATTGTATTGTATCTTAAAACCCCAATAAGCAGTTATAGTTAGGGTTTGTGTGTGTGTGTGTGTGTGTGTGTGTGTGTGTGTGTGTGTGTGTGTGTGTGTGTGTGTGTGTCTGTGTCTGTGTCTGTGCCTGTGCGTGTGCGCGTGTGTGTGTGTGTGTGCTCGCGCGCGTGTGAGAGCGAGAGAGAGAGAGAGTGAGAGCGAGAGAGACACACACAACCCTAACTATAACTGTTTATTGGGTTTTACGATACAATAAAATATCATTGGATCTTCTATAAAAGTAAAAACACATAATGGATGGCAGACAGCCACGTAACCCCTCGTCCCACTAAAGTGCCTTAAAAAAACAAAGACAGGATCTATTATGGCTAGGGGTCAGAGGTCAAACACATCTAAATGTTGTGACTAAACTTTGATTTGATTCCACTCAGCTCATGTGACATACGCTGTCTGTCTGTCTGTAACAGGACTTTAACACATCACTTAGAAGTCTTAGACACACACACACACACACACACACACACACACACACACACACACACACACACACACACACACACACGCGTAGCATCACTGCATGTTGTATGTGTGTTGTTGAACCCCCCCCCCCCCCCCTTCACGGCCCTGTATGACCATATATGGTAAGAGGATTAGTTGGTCAACAGATGGAGGGGGGGGGGACTGTGTGATGCCTTGTGTGTGTGTGTGTGTGTGTGTGTGTGTGTGTGTGTGTGTGTGTGTGTGTGTGTGTGTGTGTGTGTGTGTGTGTGTGTGTGTGTGAGAGAGAAAGAGAGAGGATTAATTTAGTACATGTCTGTGGTCTCATAAATATGTTTACTGACAGTGTTTTATAGCAGATGAAATCATTACCAGAGTTGGGATTTCTTACTTTGTTATATTTAAAATGTCTCAATTTCTATTTGCTGTAACTTACAGCAAACTAGAAATGGAGTCATTTCAAATCAAACACATCACAACTAACAGTAACTGTACAAATAGCAGATCTACAAGCTCACAACGGGTGCGGAATGTGACGTGTTGTGAGCTTGTATGTCTATTTTCGGCCCGTTTACACAGAGCAGTCAGTCTCAAGAGTTTTTGCTTATAGTGTGAGCTACGGTGCCACCGTGTGGTCAGACCGTGTACCTACAAGCCAGTGTAGTTGAGATGGTTCTCAAACTTCAAGTCAAGGACCAACAAATTTATATATTTGGCCACGGATCCCCATCTATACAGAGTTTGTGGCAGGGACCCCCAGAAGAGAAGATTTAGGTTTTAAAATGTTCTAAATTATTCAAAATGTTCCAAACATTTTCGATATTTTTCAAAAATAGCATATGTACAAGCTCGCAGCGTGGCATAAAGTGACGTGCTGCGAGCTTGTATATCTGCCATTTTTTAATAGCGATGATAGTGATGCTTTTTTAGCTGGGGACCCCCTGGACCCCCCGCGCCAACGACCCCTAGGGGTCCCCGGACCCCACTTTGAGAACCACTGGAATAGATGTTGCTATGGGCAGAGTTTAAAAACCCATGTGTGAATTTGTTGAATTGTAATTGTAATTAAACATTAGACTTAATTTCATTAGTTTGTATATTTTTGGGATTTTAATTTCTGAATACATTTTTAGCTTAGTTTATTCATTATAATACAACTAGTCACATTGTCAGGGGTGTCTGTATCTCATCAGATAGAATGGAATAACATAAAAACGTAATCTTTTTGAGGCAGCCTACTGATCATTCAACCAGTTTCATGAAAACCAGGCCAGCCAAGTTTCCCCTCATAGAGCCTTGCTCCTCTGACATTGTCCAGAACAGTGGTGGAAAAATTCTACTCACTCACAGTAAAATGATCAATACCACAAAGTTACGAGTAAAAGCCCAGTGTTCAAAATGTACTTGAGTAAGAGTACAAAAGTATTGGCATCAAAATATACATAAAGTACCAAAAGTAAAAGTACGCAATATGCAGTATGTCCTATCTCACAAGTTCGTCACATATAAAAATCCTTAAAAAAAGCAGATCTACAAGCTCACAACGCGTCGCATGGTGGCGCATTGTGAGCTTGTAGATCTGCTATTTTCAAATAGCCAAAGTTTAAATTAGGGCTGAAGTGGTTGTGTGTGTTTTGTAATAATAATTCAAATCTACAAAGTAACTAGTAACTCAAGTCTTCAAATAATTGTAGTGAAGTAAAAGTAGGCCTGCAATATTTGCCTCTGAGATGTAGTGGAGTAGAAGTAAAAGTATAGAAATTTGAAAATACTCAACTAAAGTAAAAGTACCTCAAAATTGTACTTAAGAACAGCACTTGAGTAAATGTTACTTTGTTGTTACTTTCCAACCACTGGTCCAGACTAAACATCCACCAGGTGTCAGAAGCGAGTGGTCGTCCTGTGCCAACACACCACAGATCAGGTAGCCAGGACTAAAGTGTAGGTCAGGTAGCTCTTACACACAGACAGTGTAACCATGGAAGCTGCTGACAGCAAGTTAACATGCAGGAATACACACACACAGCTCACTACTGATTCCCAGCGGCATTGCGTAGATCAGTGGTTCTCAAACTTTTTCATGTTAAGGACCCCCTAATTCACACTTATTAGCCCGCGGACTCCCATTTGAAAAGATATGCCAGGGACCCCCATAAGAGAAGATATTTACGGCTCTAGCAGTGATTCTCAACCATTTTAATTTCAAGGATCCCCAGTTTGACATGCATTAGGCTAATGATCCCCATTTAATGACATTTCTATCTCTTGGACCCCAATTTATATTGTAAAATCAATGTTAATGTAACTCTGAGAGTGTACAAATGGACCCAAATCCATTTGTACACTCTCAGAGTTACAGACCCATAAGGGTCTATTCGGTTCCTAACAATCTATCATTTAGCTGGGGACCCCCTGGAACTCCCTCAAGGACCCCTGGACCCCACTTTGAGAACCAATGGTGTAGATCAATGACTCTCAAACTGTGGTTTTGGGGTGTACCCCGATGATTTTAATGTGCAACATTGTTTTCTCGCTCAACAGTAACCAAACATACAGTATAAGTGTATACAGGTTAGGCTATCTGCACATTTCTAAAAGTGACAATTTGAGGACCTTTTTAATACCTCGAAAACTATTTTAAAAATACTGTTTTTTGACCATTACTGTCAAAAATATTCTGCGAACTATACTATAAAAAAGAAAGAGGCAAAAGTTGAGCAAAATTGCCAATCTAAGCATGTTAGAATTTTCACAATATTCATCTGTGAAACCGAGTCAAACTAAATGTAATGCTTCAACTCCTACAATTCCAAGTGCTTGTCATGGAGGTGAGGGGTCCCCAGTTCAAATAATGATTATTTTGGGGGGGTCGCAGCCTGAAAAGTCTTGAGAGCCACTGGTGTAGATCAATGGTAGGCAACAGGTGGCCCGTAGCACAGAACTGGCCCGCCCAGCGATAATGTCTGGCCCTGGTAAAATTACTTTGTAAATGTATAATATATCTGACAGTTCAACACGATAAGCTATAATTTCCAAACAGAGAATCTGCCCCCAACCCGAAGAATGCTTATAATAGTTTTATCCATGGTACTGTATAAACAGAGTTCACTAGTGATTCCTAGCAGCACTGTGTAGATGTGTGTACTATGATGGCACTCCAATTAATTAATTAATTCTATGGTCAATAACGGGTCTTGTCAAGGTAACATGATGTCACAAAGTATGGTCGCTTCATATTCATCACATTTTGAGTACCTGCACTCAACAACACACAGATGACTTCAATTAAAGCCTTGTACAGTGCAGTAATTAGGACCCTGTGACTCAAATTCCAATCAAGACCAGGAAAGCCGGGAAAGTGGCATTTTTAGATTTGAGCTAAAAAGCATTATTTTACACTTTGGCTATTTTTGCAAAAAATTGGAAACGTGTGCAAATCTTTGAATATTCTTTTAAAGCAATTTTTTAAACTCAAATCTTAGCTTCTGGGGGTCCCTGGAACAAAATATTTTGAGATGGGGGTCGGTGGCCAAATACATAACATTTTGGGGGTCCTTGACATGAAAAAGTTGGAGCACCACTGATAACACAACATTACGTTTTTCAGAAAACTGTTTTAGAAGACATTAGTAGAATAGTTTTTCAGAAAACTATTTTAGAAGACATTTGTAGAATAGTTTTTCAGAAAACTATTTTAGAAGACATTTGTAGAATCGGCCTCAGGTCTAAATGGGTTAAGGCACAAAAACAAAAAAAAAACCACAAAACCCGAATTCAGTTCTCTTTTTTATTCAAAAAAACAAAACACTCAGATATTTATAACACACAACCCCAAAACAACAGAGAATTGTAGTAAAACCATATCAAACAAGAAAGAAAAAAAGGGGGAAAAAATCCTACACAAAAAAGATGACATCACTTCTATTTACATGTCGTCATAGAAACAGGGCTTTAAACGGGACTAGAAAACGGGAGCAGAGAGAGGGGGGGGTAGGGTAGCTGTAGGGGAGAGGTTGGCTGCTAGTTGAATTCCCGGGATGGAGATGACGGAACAACTTGACAATCTGAGAATTGAACAACACTGACAGCTACTGTAAATGCTGCTAAACCAAAAAAACGCCTCAAACGTGGCCTCTGCATGTTTGATTATCGCCGCGTTCACACCGGCAGCTACAAAGATACAGGCCATCGTTCTTTTTCAACGGAAGCCAGCGACATGAAGATACAAAGATACGTCTGACGTTTGTAGCCGCTACAATTTTTTTTTTGAGTTTCAACTTCAAAAGATACAAAGCTACAAATATTCTGTGTAGCTTTGTTTCTTTTGTATCTTTTGTATCTGTGAACGGTGTGAACGCAGCGTAAGGAACCTGACTGACGCGCAGCGGGCTCAATTACATCTTTAAACATCTCCAATTTCAATTGTTTTAATAATTTATTAAAATATATCTATAATATCGGAGATTTAAATCAATTCTTTTCCAACCAAAGCACTACTAGTAGCAGCCTAGTAATGCTTCTAGTAGAAGTGGTGCTGGTACAAGGCTTTACCAATGTAACTAGCCAAGAGAGGAGAGGCGAGGTTTAGCAGATAGCAGAAAGACAGACTGACTGCCAGACAGACAGAGAGACAGACTAGCCTGAAGCCTAATTTATGCTTCGTTGTGCGATGGTGTTGCGCGTACGAAAACGGACGAGAACAGCAGACCTACAAGCTCACAATGCGTCGCGGATGCGATGCATTGTGAGCTTGTAGGTCTGCTGTTCTCGGCTCGAGACACCGTGGGACGACAAAGTATTAATCGGGCTCGACGCCGACTTGTCTGACGTCCTGAATGACAGACATACAGACAGACTGACAGCCTGAATGACAGACGGAGTAGGGGAGGGGCGGTGGGCGTTAAAAGAATCACTCATCATCTTCATCATCGTCACCTTCATCCTCGGCGTCTCGCTTCCTCTTTTCGCCCTGCACTGCAGCCCCTTGATCCTCCTCGTCTGACACACACACACACACACACACACACACACACACACACACACACACACACACACACACACACACACACACACACACACACACACACACACACACACACACACACACACACACACACACACACACACACACACACACACACACACACACACACACACACACACACACACAAATTAACAACTAGGTTCTGCCATTAAAACGGTAACACAACAGGAATATTGAAATACGGTGATTTACAGTAGACCTTCGTTTTTTGTGATGACATCATATTGTCGTGATATATACGTATATACTGACTGACCATCACTTTGATAGAGTAACAGCTGCAGCTTTTATTCAGCTCGACTGAAGAGAACCAGGCTTTAATTGGTAATAGGCTATTATTACAAGTAAGACGCGCGAACGCTGGAAGCGAACGCAGCTGGAAAATATTGTGTATTTACGGACTTGTAATCCGTGTTATTTCACCGTGATGGGGAGAGAACATTGACATTGTGTGTGTGTGTGTGTGTGTGTGTGTGTGTGTGTGTGTGTGTGTGTGTGTGTGTGTGTGTGTGTGTGTGTGTGTGTGTGTGTTTTGCAGGCTGTTGTGCATTTTAATCAGAGCATTGTCTATTCCTGCACTCTGGCGCACTCTGGCGGCTGCTTACAGGCAGTGCACGCACACAGAGACACAGAGACACAGACACACAGACACACACACAACCCGAGCACGGTTTCATAGTAAGCTGCACTTGGGCGCGCCTCCTTCCGCGTTCGCAAATATTTATTTGATTTGGGTAAAAGAAATACAAGTAATCACAATAATTGAAACCCAGGATAAACACATAAAAGCGTAATGAAACGCTATTAAGTTTACGATGCGTTTTCTACGAAAGGACCACTGCTGTTCACAATTTGTTTCACTTTTTTTTTCTTCTAAAGTTTTATCCCACGATTTTGTAACCCTATTTTTTACACCCAGTGCCAATTGTCTATGTAATCCTGGGCACTACCTTCCCTCTGCCAACCTAGGGAGGCCAGGGCCGAGCTCATGCCTCCTTCAATGCATGAGAGCCAACTGACCTTCTTGTCACCTGACAGGGGAGAGTTTCCCTGGTTGGACGTAGCGCGTGGAAGGAACACGTTATTCCAACCAGTTCCCTTCCCCTCCATCAGGCGCCCCGGCTGGCCAGGGGGAGGCAGTATAGTGACCAGGATTACTGCATGTTTTTGTGAGGGTACCTACCCTAGGAGACACGGAGAGAACATGCAAACTCCACACAGAAAGGCCCTTTCGCCAACCCCACCTAGGGTATAGGCACTGATGACGCGGAGGAGAGAACACGCCCCCAGCGCCCACAGCGTCCCCTGCGGGAATCGAACCCAGGACCTTCTAGCTGTGAGGCGACAGCACTACCGACTGTGCCACCGTACCCCCTCAATTTGTTTCACTTTAAAATAACTTTTTGGATTTCCATTTCTGCTCAACCCTTTAGCACTCCTATATCAACAAATCGACACACATTTATACGAGTTTATAATCAACTTAAGTCTCGATTAGTCTCATTAACCACTTAACCCTGTATTATACTTTGTTGTATAACGGTGGCGGTAATCAGTGCAAGTAAAAAGTGTACCAACCAACTCCATCTTCTTCCTCCTCCTCATCATCTTCTTCTACATAGTCATCATCATCCTCTTCATCCTGATCAATTGAAAAGGACACCATACGTCAAAAATCATACTTTGAAAAAGATTAGTGCAGATTGATCCAGCGGTTTGTGAGATTTAACCCATTGAGACCTGAAGCCGATTCTACATGTCTCCTAAATCTCAACAGTTTTCTGAAAAACGCATGTTTCTATATCAGTGGTGCTCAATCTTTTCCATGTCAAGGACCCCCAAAATTATATGTATTTGGCCGCGGACCCCCATCAAAATATTTTGTTCCAGGGACCCCCAGAAGCAAATATTTCAGTTAAAAATGTTCGCTTTAAAAATACATATATTCAAAGATTTGCACACATTTTCACGATTTTTCAAAAATAGCAGATCTACAAGCTCGTAGCGCGGCACTCGGTGCCGCGCTATGAGCTTGTAGATCTGCTATTTTTGAATAGCCCAAGTGTAAAATAATGCTTTTTAGCTCAAATCTAAAAATGACACAGTTCCAGGTCTTAATGGGTTAAGCTCTGAACACACACACACACACACACACACACACACACACACACACACACACACACACACACACACACACACACACACACACACACACACACACACACACACACACACACACACACACACACACACACACACACACACACACACACACACACACACACACACACACACACACACACACACACACACACACGCGGAAAGCAGCGTGGCTTCATGTGGAATCTGTGACATCAGTTGTCTTTGACGTTATTCTTCATGTTTTAGTGTCACATTACGTATAGTATATGAACTTGAACATTTCAAATGTCATGTGGACATATTTTAGATACTGTGCACGCTGACAGACCACTGGTCCTGGGACCAGGGTTGCCAGATCTGCTTATTATAATTTCCCCGCAAGATTCTATTTGAAAATAGCCGATCTACAAGCTCGCGTTGTGAGCTTGTAGATCTGCTATTTTCAAATAGCTGATGTATATGTTAAAGTGCTCATGTGGCTCATGTAGTCGCTTCTTTTGGGCTGGTTTTCCTAGACCTGGTTGCTTGTTTCTCTCACAGATTCTGGCAACACTGCCTGGGACAGCAACTACAGTTCAGAGTCAGACAAATAGCCCAGCTGAAGTAACGGCAAACATGTAGGGCTGTCACAATTACAATATTATTTTTTTTGGGCTTTTTATGCCTATTTTAGAGTGGGATAGGGAGAGTAGGCTGACAGGAAATGGGAGAGAGATGGGGGGGGGGTGACACACAGCAAAGGTTGTCGGGTACGGGAGTCGAACCCACGACACGCTGTCTGGCTGGCATTGCAGCCTAGGGTGCCTGGACCATCACGCTACGGCCCAGGCCCACGATTAAAGATTTTATATAACGATTAATTGTCACTCAAATAATTGCGATTAACGATTTAATTGTGTGTTTGGCCATTGAACACTGGAACATGTGAATACAAACAAAAATATCACAGGGCAGATATGGCAAATAACTTAAAAATACAAATAAATTATTGAGAATTCCTTTAACAGGTCCGTTCATGAAAGTCCTTACGGTCTTGTTTCCAATGTTTCCTGTGAGCAATTAGGGGTTAAGAGTCTTGCTCAGGGACAAATTTCATTTCATCGACACATTTGCAGGCCTGGCCTGGAATGGAACCTGGGGCAACTAGGGCCTCTGGCTCCCTAGGCGGGCTCACCAACCACTCAGCTATGGCCGCCCCTTGACATATTTAATAATGTTATACATATAAAAATAGCAGAAATAGCTGATCTACAAGCTTACGACGCGTCACAAGTTTGTAGATCTGCCATTTCTGCTTTCTGAAAATGTGTGAACATTTTTCAACTGGAAACGATTATGCAAAAATAATCCCAATTATCTCCAAAAAATTGTGAGTAGACGATTATGTCATAATTGTGACAGGCCTACAAACATGGACTTCTAATGTTAACGGTAATGATTCAAAGTCAGGTCCTAAAATGACCAGGTCGTCAGACACGACCAGGAGGATCAAAAGAGACATCGATGAGCGGGCGCGCCTCCTCTCCAAAAAGCGAAGAAAACTATTTTCTACGTGAAGCACTCCGCCACAACACGCTGGATGCCCCGAGAGCACCTCCTCCGTCTCACCTGTATCCCCTCCTTCAGCAGGTAGGACAGACCGACCTCCTCTTCCTCCTCCTCCTCCTCAGAACCCTCCTCCTCGTCATCCTCATCTTCTTCATCGTCGTCGTCGTCGTCCTCGTTTCCTCCGTGGGGTCCTGCATCGTCACCATGGAGAACACGCACGTACAATTAATCCACAGTTAATTAACCCGTTAAGACCGGGAAAGCATCTGTCACTTTACATTTTAACCACTTTAACCATTATATTATACTTTGGCTATCCAAAAAATAGCAGATCTACAAGCTCATAGCGCAGCATATATATATATTCATAGATTTGCACACATTTTCAAGATTTTTCAAAAATAGCAGAACTACAAGCTCATAGCACTCTCGCCGTGCTATGAGCTTGTATATCTGCTATTTTTGAATCGCCACTGTCACACTGCCATCTTGTCTTCATCTTGTAATGTTCTTTCATGTTTCACGTAATCGGTCATCTCTCCCACTCAGACACTGTCAAGGCAGAGGACCGCCTAACCTAGAGCCTGGTTCTTCCAATTAAACAGGTGTTTTTTCCTCGTCACTTGTGGCCAAGAGCTTACTCAGGGAGAATACTTCAGGTCTCTGCTCTATATGTCGAGTTCTCAGACAACTTGTTGTGGTTTGGCACTATGATGACTGTCCGCTAGTTCAATGGCTCCCAAACTGGGGGCCGGGACCCCCAGGTATATGCACATTTCTAAAGTGACAATTTAAGAAGTTTTAAGACCTTTCTAATACCTCTAAAAATGAAAACAAAAAACGAATAAGACCATTACTACATCAAAAGTAACCAACAAACTACACTATAAAAAATTGTCAAATATTATCTAGGTTGTAGCTAGACTATTTTATACAATATCTATCTGAACCGAGTCAAACTAAATTAAATGCCTCAACATTTCCAAGTGCTTGTCAGGGTGGGGGGTCCCCAGTTCAAATATGATAATTTTTTGGGGGCGGGGGGTCGCAGCCTGAAACGTTTGAGAACCTTTGCGCTAGTTAATTAACTGATCACAAACGGCATCGTTCGGAAAGATAAATATAAACTCGTCTCACCGTTGTCTTCGTCAGAGTCAGGAGCCTCGTTGTCCTCCTGGTCGTATCCGTCCAGGAAGACCAGCTGGGGCAGGAGTTCAAACACGCTGTCTCTGTAGTCCTCCAGGGTGGACACCTCACAGCTGTACATGTCCAGACTCCGAAGGTTCTTCAGGTTTTGCTGCAGGGACACCGCGGCCACACGTTAATACACCTGGTATAGTGGTACCTCACCCTGTTCCACAGGAACCTCTAGTACCGCTGGGTTTATATCCTACCAGGACCTCTAGTACTGCTGGGTTTATATCATACCAGGACCACTAGTACTGCTGGTTTATATCCTACCAGGACCTCTAGTACTGCTGGTTTATATCCTACCAGGACCTCTAGTACTGCTGGGTTTATATCATACCAGGACCTCTAGTACTGCTGGTTTTCTATCCTACCAGGACCTCTAGTACTGCTGGTTTATATCCTACCAGGACCTCTAGTACTGCTGGTTTATATCCTACCAGGACCTCTAGTACTGCTGGTTTATATCCTACTAGAACTCTAAATACAGTACGTCTCGTCTGACATGGTCATGTCAGAGTGATTGGTCAGTAAAAGTTATTGATCAGTGATTGGTTACCAGTGGTTCCACAGCGCTGAGCTCTTTGACCTTGTTCCCACCCAGGTTCAGGTAGGTAAGGTTGGGACATTTCTCTGCCAGAGTCTCCAGACCTCCGGTGATGGTGTTGTCACTCAGCTCCAACTGTTAACATGATAACAACATACTTTCAATACAACACCTCGATTATTCGAATAGTCGACTAATCAGTCGAGGGGTGTCTGAGTCGACTGCCAATCTAGGATATACATCATGATTTATTGGGAGAAACCAAGCAAGTATATGTTAAATCAGACACTAAGCACCCCTACAGCCCAAATGGAATGTTCCTCTATTGCATAACATATTTTTTGCATTATTCGACTGAGAGATTGGCAGTTGAATCAGACTGATTCGACTGCCAATCTCAGTCGAATCATGCCACAAAAAAACGACTATTAGTCGACTATAGGCAGCTATTGGCCAATCAGATTCGACTATAGAAATCCTGTGTTGTGTGTTTAACCTTGCGTAGTTTGGGCAGTTTGGGTAGTTTGGCCAGGGAGTTGAGTCCTGCGTTGACCATGCTGAGCAGCTGAAGGTCTGTGTACTCGTCCGTCAATCCTTCTACCTCACCGTTTGTCGAAGGGCAGTTATCCACAACCATCTCCACCAGCTGAAAATAAAACACCTCCAATTAGATCTATATAATCTACATTGTACTGCATTACACCATTCAGTCCAAAAAAAGTCTGTCTAAGACACACATGGGCAACTGGTGGCCCGGGGGCCACATGCGGCCCCCACCTTCACGTAATGTGGACCGCAGGTTAATATCGGAATACTGATATATTATTTCAGCTGTTACAATTCCAAACAAGCAAACATGACCCACTTTAATTACTACAGTCTATATTAGTAGCTTAATGACTAGTATTAGCATTTTATTGTCTTTTTTAATGTCCAATGTATTTGTATCTAAGTTCATAAAGTTAACATAAGTATAACTAAATGTATTTGAAATTAAATAAAAATGTTACTTTTCAGGATTCCAATTCAAAAATAACAAAAAATAATTCATGATTCCAATTCCAAAAAATTGCAAAAATAGCAGATCTACAAGCTCAACACATCGCACTACAACGTGTTTTGGGCATGTAGATCGGCTATTTTTGCTACTTTTGTGTGACATAGAATGACGAAGTAGAGCATTAATTACAAAAAAATGTTAAAATATAGAGATAAGAGGTTTCTGTACAGCATATGCAATATGGCCCTCTGGACGGAGTGAGAGTGGAAATATAGACAGTGGCCCTCTCCATCATCAAAGTTGTCCACCCCTGGTCTAAGACATATACAGAAACATGCATGTATATTAAAGACGCCATGACATGGCCAGAAACCATGATATTTGGTTCTGAATGGCTCTGAAAAAAAGTCCGCTAGGGCGAGACATATCACCAATATTGATTGCCATTGACAGTAGTCAATAGGACGAGGTTATGAGTGACGGTGAAAGCCTGTTGTGTGCTGCTTCACATGAACAATGTTGGTGTAATTAAGAGATTCGATAGGGAATATGTTTTATATACATAGATTAACAAATAAAAGAGAAAATCACGTAGAGCGTATTTCCTGGTGCAGGGTGGAATGACAGGCATGGTCAGAGACTCTTTCAGCTCGTGAGGAGTAGAGAAGAGGGAGGTTGATCACAGAGCCATAAGGCGCTGGTTGATAAGAGTACAGTATAAATGAGGGCGGGCCATACATATTCAAAAACTATTAGGTCGGGTATATAATGCATTATAATCACATTTATAATACTAATAAGGCATTATAACACTCGTAATACATGTTTATAATCATGTATGACAACTTATAACGTATCATAAGTGCTGGTCATAATGCATTATAAGCTCAGTGGAACAGCACTTAACTTAGTTATAAAGTGTCTTTGATATAAGCCGTTATGAATAATTATAAACATTTATAACACTTTTATAATGCCTTATAAGTGCATTATAATGCATAATAAATGTGGTTATAACGCATTATAGACCCGACCTAAATATAAAGTCTTATCATATTTGTATTTAATGTAATGAAAATATTTCATTGGACATACGCCCCAAGGGACAGGATGGCATTATCAAAAAGCTTCGACCACTACCTAACTCCCTTTTTCCAGTGAGACAAATATGGAAATATGTTAAATACAATGGCAGCTAATTAAAAAAAGTTTTACTTGTCTGTCATTTTGGGGGCAGATACTGCATATAATTATGTCCAGAGTGAAGCACAATAAATGAGGGATGACATTTTTACTTTTCTTAATTTTTTTGGAATCGGTGCTATTGAACACCCTTTGTGTGGATTTTACAAATATTGAACCAATGAAAAGTATTAAAAAAGCACTTCTGACTAAACCTCCTAACTCTATTGGATCCTCAAACTGTCAGACAAACCACCTAACTCCACCTGTATGTATGTCACCATACCAAATTTGATGAGGCAGTGTTGTGTTGTTCTAAAACATGGTTATTATAAGTTTATATTTTGGACTTAGCTGGTTTCTGCCCGACAGCAGAGATACGTTAAATACTAAATTGTTGATTGATGCTTCAGCCTTCAATAAATCACAAAGAAACTCAAGCTGGGTTGTGGGACATTTAGCAAGAAACTTAAGAGCGATTCAACAGAAAAAGTCAAGTGGAGACTAGAGAGAGGAAATGGCATGCAGCCAGATTGATCCTGCTAACAGGAAAATTAACCCAATGTGTGACTTGGCAGGTGTTAAGGTTCAGACCCTGTAGGCACACGGCCTATCTGAATCATTAAGACTCGTGCACAAAGATCCCTAGAAAGATCCCTTTCTTTTGTCTGGACAGACGTTAATATGTATAATCTGACGTCTGCTCATTAATTGTATTGGCAATACAGTTTTCCTGTGTACAATTGATTCATTATGACTGTAGGCCGATGCACACCTTAACCCTTTAAAGGCCTGAGGTTCCGATTCTACAAAATGTCTTCTAAATCCTAACAGTTAAAAAAAAAAAAAAAAAACCTATGTTGCTGTCAGTGGTTCTGAAACTTTTTCATGTCAAGGACCCCCAAAATTATATGTATTTGGCCGCGGACCCCCATCTCAAAATATTTTGTTCCAGGGACCGCCAGAAGCAACGATTTGAGTTACAAATGTTCGCTTTAAAACTCGCTCTCTCTCTCTCTCTCAGAGGTTTCTGCCCGACAGCAACAACATGATGATAAAGGGTCTAAGGACAGACATAATAAAGTATTTTTGCATGTTCCAGACAGTGACCACTCTCATTTTGCATTATACACAATTCATAGCTGAAAACACTTAAACAGTTCCACTTCTTCCATTGGCACGGTACAAAGACAACACAATAGACCCTTGTTGCAGGAGATAATTTGACAGATTAACACAGCTGAGAGCCACACAAAGAAACGCTACCCCCCCCCCCCCACACACACACACACACCCACCTGTCCTGTCCTTTTCTTGCACTCCAATATGCTTGAATTGTTCCTACCTAAACTGCTGTATATAGAAGATGCTGTGAAGTTGTTTACATAACGTTAAGTGGCAGCTACTGAAAAAATGCTGTTGGTGTATATAATATACCAAGATCATCACATGTACATACGCTGATGTTCTCTTTTTTTTGCACTCTCTTTAACCCATTAAGACCTGGAACGCATCTGTGTCACTTTTTCACTTGAGCTAAAAAGCATTATTTTACACTTTGGCTATTCAAAAATAGCAGATACACAAGCGGTGCCGCACTATGAGCTTGTATATCTGCTATTTTTGAAAAATCGTGAAAATGTGTGCAAATCTTTGAATATATATTGTTTTAAAGCGAACATTTTTAACTCAAATCTTTGCTTCTGGGGGTCCCTGGAACAAAACATTTTGAGATTTTGGGGGTCCTTGACATGAAAAGGTTTGAGCACCACTGATATAAAAACATATTTTTTTTCTGAATACTGTTGGGATTTAGAAGACATTGTAGAATCGGCTTCAGTCTTAACGGGTAAAAAAAAGAAGACATTTTTATCATTACCTATGATTGTCTGAAGGAAGCCGAACAAAAATAAGTTTTACTCTTATGTACCCGAACACCAAGATGTAACAATGAAGCACAACCTTGAACCTTGAACATTACCCAACAACGTTAATTGTTAGCGTGTTTCTTTTAGGTGTTACCGTGCCAGAATGAACAAATCCTGCACAGTTAATATCATGCTGCCGACACACAGAAAAATACATGAATCAAACACACACCCACAATTATCACTACCGTCAGCTGTGTTTATCTGTCAAAACTTCTGCTGTGGAAAAGTGTCTGTCGTACAGTCCCACATCAGCTCGCCGAGTAGATGCTGCTGCAAAGGTTTCTGGGAGTATGCGGTGCCCTAGCCCCTTGTCGAACCCTGTATACCAGGGGTCTTCAACAGGGCGTCCGGGACCCCTAGGGGGTCCTCAGAGCTACTATAGGGGGTCCGCCAAATCTTTGTGCGATAGGATTTTTTTTTTTACATTAACCACCTGAACCCTAGCATCCCTATTCTGAGGGGAACATTAGCCGAAAATAGCAGATCTACAAGCTCACAACGCCTCGCAGTGAGCTTGTAGATCGGCTATTGCGGGCAAAGAGGTGTGGTGTAGAGGGGGGAAAGGAGCAAATCAAATGCTAAGTATGTCTGAAATGAACAGAAAACATGAAATTACACAACACTTATGATAGTCAATGAATCTATCTATGACATCTATGAAAAAGTTTAATCTGCAACGCAATTGTAAACAATATAGTGGGGGTCCCTGCTTCATCTCTCTCTCAACTAGGGGTACCCTGGCCTGAAAACGTTGCAGACCCCTGCTGTATACCTTTTTTTGTATTTAGTTAGGCTCCCAAATACAAAAAAGGTATATAGGGTTCCGAATGGGGCCAGTGGTGCAGCTGACCGTATGAAGAATGTGTGATGAATAAAAATGTGTTGTTGTTTTTGGTAAGCATATTTCCTTCCTTCTTCATTTTGCAGTTACCAGCTGGTGAGTGACTGTACTAACATGTGCAGCTGTCTGTTTTTAGACAGTGTTTTTAGACATAGTTGACCGTAAAATACATTGGGTGCCTCCAGGCATGTGATCTAAAATGTTTGATATTCATTTAATCTTGAATTTTAAATAATTCCACTGCTGCTGACATAAACATGATGATGGGGTTATCCAGCAGCATGCTCAACACACACTGACCCCTGGAGACACAGAATTTGACAGGTCACCAATTTGGGTGTGAAAGTGGTTAGCTGCTGCTACCATAGATATATATATATAATCTATGGCTGCTACCGCCAAGCAGCTATTTATTTAACACGTTACGTATCTTCACCACCAGATGATTGACTAAAGTGCTCGAGTACTAAAACCCTGTCACCACGCAGGCAGGCAGGCAGGCAGGCAGGCAGACAGACAGACAGACAGACAAACAGACAGACAGGCTTCCCGCCAGCAACAACGCCAGGCTGCATCCCTTCTCGAGTGTCACACCGACAACGGTGACCTACAATATGTTGTGACTCCAGGTGGCTATCTACGAGATTGAAAATGTCAGAATCGATTAAATACATCTACGAGAGTCTTGATCTAAGGCTAGCTTTTTACTGTTGTACAGTGGTGGGAAAAGTACTCACAGTTTTAACTTAAGTAAAAGTATCAACGCTGCAATGTAGAAATGATCTGTTACAAGTAAAATAATTAAAATATACTTGAGTAAAAGTACAACAGTATTGGTATCAAAATGTACTATCTTCCATTTCATATTTTCAAAATGTATAAAATCATTTGAAAATAGCGGAAGTGGGTAATGTATGTTTTGTGATAATAATATGTAAAATCACAAAAGTCACTAGTAACTAAAGTTTCCAAATAATTAATGAGTAAAAGTATAATATTTGCCTCTGAGATGTAGTGGAGTAGAAGTAAAAGTATAGAAAATCGAAAATACTCCATTAATATAAAAAATACCTCAAAATTGTACTGTACAGTACTTGAGTGAATGTACTTAGTTACTTTACACCACTGCAGTGGTGTAAAGTAAAACCAGTTACTTTACACCACTTTTGTACAACAGCATGCAAAAGAACCGTTTTGGACACAATCATGAAACGTGACCATAGTCATATTACAAATATAAACACATATTTACAACACACAGTCACACTGAACCAGTTCTAGTCCATTAAAGAGACTTTTTTTAACACAGTTTTATCCAACGGAACGAAGACCCGCCCCCTCGCAAGTCACAGGATTCGACAGGTCACACAATTCGGCGTAACACCTTTATAAAAAAATCCCCCTGCAAATAAATAAATAAATAAAGACATGTTTTGAGTTAGAATGAATACCTCGGCGGGCTTCCTGTTCCGCAGCTCCGACGTGACCCTCTTCTTCATGTCCATTTTTTAAAAAGATATCACAACAGCGAATAAAACAATTGACAAAATAAAAAACAAAGTGAAAACGACGATGACTTCCTGGCTGAACGGCAGCTCGTGCTGTCTGTCTCCTCAGACCTCCATGTTAGCTCGCGCACAGCCTCCTCCCCTAGAACCGCGCCCCCTCGGGTTTTCTGTCACCCCATTGGCCGGCAGCTATGCCACTCACGGAGCGTCTAGCCAATCGGTACGCTCCAGTGGTGGAAAAAAGTACTCAAACGTCTAATAAATACTCTGTTACAAGAAGAAGTCCCGTATTCAAAATGTACTTGTCTTGAGTAAAAGTACAAAGTATTGGCATGAAAATAATACTTGATTTACCAAAAGTAAAAGAACTCATTGTGCAGAATGTCCCATTTTCAGAAGTTTTCAAAATGCATAAAAATCTTGAGAAAATAGCAGATCTACAAGCACACAATGCGTAGCATTGCAACGCATTTTGAGCTTGTACATCTGCTATTTTCAAATGGTTGAAATATTTACGGCTGAAGTGGTTATTGTATGTTTTGTAATAATAATCAAAATCTACAAAGTAACTAGTATTCTGATGTGTTCATATCATATGTAGTGGAGTAAAGGTACAATATTTGCCTAGTCTGAGATGTAGCGGAGTATAAGTAAAAGTATTGCAAATTGTAAATACTGAAGAAATACTCAAAATTGTACTTAAGTACAGTACTTGAGTAAATGTACTTCACACCACTGAGACGCCCTACGCAAAGAGTCTCTCCTAATTGGTTGTGGCGGTAAGAGGCCTGGCTATGTGTCAGCCAATAGGAATGGGCGATGTGACACGTTCAAACTTCACACACGCCCCTGCTTTGTTATCATTGGCGCCATAACGTCATCATGAGCTAGATAAATAATACATGTATAAAATATAAATAGTGTTGAGTATATCAAATGTTTTGTATATATTCATTGTATTATGTGTGTACTTTTATGTAGCAGGAGGCTAGTAGGCCTATAATACCACCACTACTACTGCTGCTGCTACTACTACTACTACTACTACTACTACGACGAATACTACTACTACTACTACTACGAATACTACTACTACTACTACTACTACTACTACTACTACTACGACGAATACTACTACGAATACTACTACGAATACTACTACTACTACTTCTACTAATAATCATCATCATCATCATCATCATCATCATCATCATCATCATCATCATGAATAATAATCATAATAATGATACAATTTATTTGCATATTTCATACAAAACATATAGCTGAAACTACTTAACATTAAAGATTTTATTTTTAAACAGGGGGGTTAAAAAGGAAGCAAACAAGAAAAATCAATTTAAGAATAAAACAGCTACAATTCTTAAGTAATGCTTCAATCAATACATGTCATAACAATGTCAAATAAAATACCTTGCAATTTCTGAAAATGGCAAGGTTATTAATAATACATAATGTGATAAGTGAAACACTATAATCCAGTGGTTCTCAAAGTGGGGTCCAGGGACCCCCAGGGGTCTAGTATTGACAAGATCCAGGTGGTCCCCACTCCGCAGATAAATGATAGTTAGGGGGAACCAAATAGATCCTTACAGGTCCTTACAGGTCTGTAACTCCTCCGAGAGTGTACAAAATGGAACCAAATGGACCCAACTGTACTCTCCTGTGCTATTTTTTGCAAACTGCTAATAGAGTATTCAATCAATCAAAACCCATAAGGGTTCATTTGGTTCCATTTGTACACTCTGTGTGTGTAATACAATACAATATATTAGATTGTATTAGATTGTATATAATGTATGAATAAAGTTTAACGCCAGTCCCACATAGGCCTACAGTGTACAGATACACTCCATGTATGTAAGTGATACATTGTAATTGCATGCAATCATACAGAGATAGTCACTTTTAAGCAATTAGTGGTTACTATAAAAGATGGCTCTGAAATGGCATAAAATCAATTTATGTAGGCCTACTTTTAGCCTTTGAATGGATGAAATTACAAAATAATGTACCCATAATTGTCCTATGCTGGTAAAGCCTGATAAAAGTATCAAACTACTCTGTTAGAGTAGGTGTAATTTCTACTCTAACAGAAAATGTCGTTGATTCTCACAGTCTAACAGTACGTTTTAACAGCGGGCGACTCTCGGGCGATCACCGGCGACATCGTCCAAAAGATAAAGAAAATCCATCTTTTCATCGCCCATCGCCCTATCGCCAGTAGTCGCCGGCTCTCATAGACTTTCTTTATCTTTTGGACGATGTCGCCGGTGATCGCCCGAGAGTCGCCCGCTGTTAAAACGTACCGTAAGGTTGGCAGGTATGAGATCCCAGTGCACTCTCTCTGAGCTGAAGTAGAATTATCAAGAGGCAACGAGTCTGTTGTCCTGCAGATGGCAGTATAGTATAAAGACATTAGAGTAGAGTAGACTGATATTTTACAGTCCAGAAAGAGGCAATATGTCTGCTCTGTTGGTCTGTTGGCCTGTAGATGGCAGTACAGGGACATTTTACTAGACATTTTACAGTTTCCAATTCAGTAGGAGAACGGGGTAAGATGAACCTCTGGGTAAGTTGAACCACCCCCTGTATCTTTAAAACTATACACATGAGTTGTCATGTGACCTTAAAATCAGTACACACCCATCATTTCCACCTGGCTGTGAAGTTGAGAGACACATGGGCAAAGTGATAACTTAAGCATATTTCTACACAGAAAAGTGTTTTTTGCTGGTAAAAGTACATTTTTTACTTTTCGGGTATAATGATTTTTTATTTTAAAGAAAATGTACCCAGGTTGAAACTTATATATCATGCATGTTGGTGATATTCCAATGTATAAAACCATGTGAATCATTTAGCTAAAGATTTGCCTGAAGCATTAAGCTAGCCAGGTTAGGTCAAAATGGTGGCCATGGGGCAAGATGAACCAAATGCCTTGGGGTAAATTGAACCAATTATCCTAATATTAATCACCATTCATATTTTTTATTATGTCTTTGCTTCTCAAATTATGCTGTATGACCTTTCATTTGGATGAATACACTCATTTAAGAGAAGTTTTCAATATTGTATTAACAATTGCAAATATTAAAAGGTTCTGAATAACAAACATTATTTAATTGGTTTTATATTGTTTAAATACCATTAAGAAAATAAATAAGACTATTTGCAAAAGGGAAATGTGTAAATTATTGTTGATACGTGAATACATTATTTGTTCAAGTTTAAACTTGAAAATGCAAAATATCATATGGGTAAATTTACCCCTTAACTAGGATCAACTTACCCCTTACCTGGGGCAAGTTGAACCACATGACCACTTTTTTTTGAGAACCCATATTTTTACAACCATTTGTCATAGATGCACACTCATTATTTCAATTGATAGAAGACATCTTGAAGTTTTAGTAGATGTTTAGATTTTACTTCCATCTCATTTTTCCTTGCCTAGAGGTCAACATAAGTAAAAAGTGGTTCATCTTACTCCGTTCTCCCCTACATCTGAATGATGCCAACACTACACATTTTCAGCATTTAGTTTCTGGAGCTGAACTTTTTTTTTCTGTGAATCATTGTAGCTATAGTATTGTAGTTGCCATTAAATGAGTGTTTTTGTTTTCTTTTGCTGTGGTTCACACACACAATGACCATAATCTGCCTGT
This sequence comes from Gymnoscopelus braueri, assembly GCF_963280865.1. Taxonomy (NCBI): domain Eukaryota; kingdom Metazoa; phylum Chordata; class Actinopteri; order Myctophiformes; family Myctophidae; genus Gymnoscopelus; species Gymnoscopelus braueri. The sequence continues at coordinate 54,916,252 of NC_137605.1, read as the reverse complement.
GTACATGTGTAAATGTAAATAAAAACCCTGAATGATTTGTTTGGAGGACAGGGTAATTTAGATGGAGTGGTGGAAGAATGCAGGAGTCCTATTTTTAACTTAAGCAAACGTAGCAATATCACAATGTAGAAACAACCAGTTATAAGTAAAAGTCCTGCGTTCAAAATGTTACTTGAGTAAAGGGGCCTCCGCCAGCCTCAGGCACACCATTGCTCCAATCCTCAACAGACATTATGGCACACATGTTTAGGGGTCCTCCATTCCAATAGTCACACCAACAAACCTGAAATGCACACATATGGCTCACTACAGCGGTGTTACAGCACAGCAGTGTCTAATGTTTCAAATAGCCATAACTCTGTGACCATTGCTCTGATCAGGGCAATATAGGACTGGATTTGAAGGCCACATAGCCATCAAATTACTTTATGTGAGGATGGGTAGTTTAGTATTGACAAAAGATGGGTAGTTTAACCTATGATAAGACATACTGATTATATAAATGATGATGATATAAACAGCACAATTACATTTATAATACTTTGTCTAAAAGGGTCCGTCCAATATAGTCCTTGAGGTCTTGTTTCCATTGGGGTCCTTGGTATTCAATTCATAGACATATATAGTAGCAACCAAACAGTTAAAAATCAACACAATAATACAGGGGAAAACAAATATTTGACAGTAACTCAAGCTGTCAAATAATCGTATTGGCGTACAATATTTGGATCCCTGCTGCATTGATGCTGTTCTGTCCAGTCCTGTTGAACAGTTCTGTGTTCACCCAGCTTCAACTATATCAGTGCTTTCCAACCTGTTCTGGATCAGGGCCAATTGGAAAACATCTCGAAAGTATTTGCAGCCCACCCATCTTGGCTGCCGTGTTAAGTGGTCCGATTTTCAGAGCATTATCTTAATTGATCATTAAAATCGAATGTGTTTAATCAGCTTGGATCAATGGAAGGAGCGTAGTGTACTTTAAGATCCTATTTATCAGTATCACAATGAAAACTAATTTTCAAGATTGTAAAGTAAAAATACCATGATTTTTTAAATGTTTATATTATCACGAAATCTTAGTGTTTTGCCATTGTTTGGGGGTCCACTTGCAATATCCTCACGGCCCACCAGTGGGCCCTAACCCACGGGTTGGGAATCGTTGCGCTAAACGACTGAAACATGAAGAAATCTCTCAGCTCGGCATGCCAGAGCACAGTGCCTGCAGGCATGAACAAGAAGCTGCTAGCAGCAGACAGGGAGACAGCCAGTCGTATCCATATCACACCCACCCAGCCAGGCTTTATTTCCTGTCCTGGGTCACTGTTTCCCAACCCGGGGGGGCTTGTCTCTTTGGAGACAGTACATTTTAAGCATGTTGCACAGAATCAGAACTTGAATTTTTGGGTCATTATATTGTAAAGAAATAGTCAAAAAATAACCTACACATTTCAATTTTCACAATGTTTGAAAATAGCAAAAAATAGCAGATCTTTCCACTATTCGTCATCCGTGAAGGACGTAGGGGCTTAAGTGGTTAATCAGTTTTAAGAACACAAAAGTGTGTGTGTGTGTGTGTGTGTGTGTGTGTGCGCGCGCGCGCTCGTGCGTGCGTGCGTGCGTGCACATTGGGGGCAGCTTGTGTCAGATGTAAGAAGGGGGCCACTGGGCCTATAGTGGGAACCACTGTTCAATTGTGATAAAAGCACAGAGAGAGAGTGACATATTTTTTCACCTGATTTGTCAGATGTCAGAAGTTTTCTTGGGGTTATACAGTGACTGATAAATCAGCTGTGTATTATACATGACGCATTTGACATGCC
>NC_137605.1:54821932-54909432 GCF_963280865.1 Gymnoscopelus braueri | reverse complement strand
TCGACAACACTGCGAATGCGGGCATCCTCAATGTCCTTCGAGAATAAATAAAGGTTTGAAATGAATCACCATTACCCAACACAGAGGGGGAAGCAGCATGTTTGAACACATCATCATCCCATCACAATGTACCAGCACAGTGTTGGTTCCACACCACTGCACTCCTGACCTGCATGCTGTTTCAACATCTAACAGAGCTGAACCTACTTCACCTGAATGAAAGATCACCCCTGAGGAGAAGGGGGGGGGATAAAGAAGGAGAGGAGAGGAGGTGAGAGAAGAGAAGAGAGAGGAGAGGAGGAGAGGAGTTTTTGATTGATTGGGGCAGTTTATTGAAAATGAATTCAAAAGGATAAATACACAAGAAAGGCCGTAGGCTTGTGGTGGAAACAAGCCTACGGGCTTTCTTGTGTTTTTATCCTTTTGAGAGGAGAGGAGAGGAGAGGAGAGGAGAGGAGAGGGAGAGGAGAGGAGAGGAGAGGAGAGGAGAGGAGAGGAGAGGAGAGGAGAAGAGGAGAGGAGAGGAGAGGGAGAGGGAGAGGAGAGGAGAGGAGAGGAGAGGAGAGGAGAGGAGAGGAGAGGGAGAGGAGAGGAGAGGAGAGGAGAGGAGAGGAGAGGAGAGAGGAGGAGAAGAGGCAAAACTAAACTAAACAGATGCTCTGTCTGTGTACATGTTGGGATCTGTCAGATTTTAAGTTTACTGTAAGTCTGACAACAGAACAGTTGAGGACACGCCCCCTGCTGATAACCATTCCTCAAACCAATCCACCACCCTATTAACAGCTCAATAACACCTAAGGGTACATAATACTGTAGAACCTTCTCCACACAGCCAAGCTGCCTATGACAGCTGAAACAGAGCAGTATTCAACACGTTCTTTGGTTTTGTTCTCTGTCATGCCAGCAACGTTCTTCTTTCTTGAAAAGATCAAATCACTGATGGACAAGGAAGGGCTGTAATTGCCTGACCCGAGAAAGACATTTCGTAAAGTAATTTGATTGCCAAATTGTCCATGTTTAACTTCTCCCACAATGTCCTCCAGTGGAGAGAGCCATATCTAAATGACAGAGCTCAATATGTGAAGTTGCAGATCAATCTGCACAGGGATCCGTAGTAGGAACACAAAGGGCCGTTTCTCACTGGATCCGTTTTCATTGAAAACGTTTCCCAATTCGAATGCTGGCCTCAGTGGCCTGCATTCACATTGGGCATAGATCCTATCGCACCACAGAACACATGCATATACACCCCCGATCCTACAGGTGGCGGCATGCACATAGTGTTTCCCCTGTGGACACAGACGTCATCAACTATGCGACAATCTTTGTGCTGGTCTCGCACAAATCTGCGTTTAAATATGTTGAAAGCAAGGGGGCGGAGTTGCGGTGAGAACTGAATAACACTACTCATCATGAAAACATCATGCACGTGCAATATAAAATATTAATATTATCCAGTGATATGAAAACATTAGCTAATGTTTTTATATCACTGGATAATATTAATATTTTATTTCAAGGTGCCTTGACAAAATTAAAACACCATTACATTATTATGAATAGTATTAACCACATGAACCCCAGCATGGGGGGAACATAAGCCAAAAATAGCCAATCTACAAGCTCACAACGCGGGACGCGTTGTGAGCTTGTAGATCTGCTATTTTTGACAGAGAGATTTGGTGTTGACAGATAAAAGCGTCCAAGAAAAGTAGGTCCGTTTTTACTGAGAATAGAGGGTTTAAGTAGGCTACATAATAATAAAACAATAACTTTATTTATATAGCACTTTTCAAAACATGAGTTACCTTATTTTATGCTACAATTGGAGAAAAGGTCAAATAAAAGATACACGTTTTTTTTTAAGCATAAGGGAATAGCCTACCATAGTTAACAAGTAAGTTAATTCTGACAAGCAATAAAGAAAACACATTTAAACAAACTAAAATGAGACCAAAATAACTTTGGTCTCGTTGCCCACATCAACAAACAAACAAATACAGACATACATGTGAATTACATCAATAATTATGAATGACAGATTCATATGGTAGAAGAGTGCAATTTATGACAATAAAGCACAGAGATGTTTCGTTTTTGTAGCCCACGTTTGTGTGTGAAACTGTAGAATTAATAAAAAGAAACTTCTCATTTATTTTGGATAGTAATTATTCTGCTATTCTTCATTATGCTCATTATAATATAATATTATATATTATCTTCATATAACTGGTCCTCATAATGCTCATTATAATGTATTTTGGATAGTAATTTAATGTATTATTCTGCTATTCTTTATTATGCTCACATAAGCTATTTAGAAGGGATAAACTAAACTGTGCATTCAGGAGAAATTGCATCATGAGTGAAACGGCTATAGTCCTTGGGAAACTATAAACCTACGTAGGCCTACATCTAAATGAGTTACCATATTTACTTACAAATTTCAAATTACAAAGCCTTATAAGCTATATATTTCTGGGATGCATAGTAGCTGAAACTCCACAAGATACCCACAAGATATACTATATGCGCTGCTCGCGCACCTGAAATGCGCGATGGAGACCCGCCAATGTTTCATGACTGATAGACATGAAAGAAGGCCATTCACAGCTAATAGAGAATTTTAAATTTTAAGAATCGGTTCAGAATTGAATGAGTAAAATTGTTAGAAAGGCTCCCATATAAGTTTATTATTATTTCAATTGTTATGTTCCACCTTAAGAGTAATATGCACCAGCCCTTTAAGTGCGCAATGCATTCTGGGGCGTTTTCATTCATTCAGTAGCACCGGCTAGAAGAGCTGTGTTTTTGTTGGCTGTTTTTGTCGAGTTTATATACCGTCACCTATTCCAAATAGCGGGCCACTTCCGTCTAACGGTACGCTTGCTTTCACATTGCAGCTACCGTACCCGAAAACGCATGATTCGGATCCGAGACTGCCTCCCGAGGTGGTTTCGGGAACGGAACGGTGATCCGTTTCGCGGGTCGATTCGCTACATTCACACTAGCCAAGCGGTCTGGAATGCGCACCCGGGACCTGAGTGTGAAACGGCCCTTAAGCTTAGCCTGTTATATGCTCTAATATGAAGATTCAGAAAGGAGTTTTAAAACGACAGTTCAAACTATGTCATTCCTAACATTCCTCACCTATTAACTCAATCACCTCATTTGGCCTCGCTCCAATCAGATCCGTTGAGCACATCGACAGCGTTGATTTAAAAGGACTCCTCCTCCTTCCTTGTCTCACTTGCACTTTCTGTTCAGGTCACCCGCCACCTCCCCCCACACCACCGGGGATGGCCCTATCTATACGGGGGGGGGGGCTGGGGGGGCACCGAAATGATTGAATCTCATCGTCATGTGTCATTTATGTGTTAACCGCTAAACTTTTGCATTCATGTCAGCTTTGACTTTGTAATTCTGATAATAAATATAATTGCATTCATTCTGTGTTGTGAAGTCTCTCAAAAGATGAACTATAGGTTGATGACAGTGTGATCTTATGTTGGATTACCCCCCTCTGTGTGGATTTGTTCCCCTATGCAGACTACTTTCCTATCTATTATGTGGAATGTGAATGTGATCTGTTTCTTTTCGTTTTCTCCTCCCCCCCACACACACACCCACCCACACACACACACACACACACGCACACGCACACGCACACGCACACGCACACACACATACACACACACACACACACACACACACACACACACACACACACACACACACGCGCACACACACACACACACACACACACACACACACACACACACACACACACACACACAAAACAGGATGCAGCCAACCTCACCGATGCACTGGTCCACATCACTGCATGGGTGTCATTTGGGTTCCCTGGGGATGGCGGATGCCACGCCCTTGCATTCACATTTAACCTAGAATTCTATTCTTTTTACACTTTTCTCCATCGTTTTCGCAAGCGCTATAATGGCTTTTGATTAGGAGTGCACAAATCCATGACCATCCATCCATGCATGTCTACATGTGACATATGTGATGCACATACAGTAAATTGAATCTTGTTCCGGTTAATCCGGTAATCACTGGGGAAATTCCAGAGTTGTCTGAGTTGTTGCAGCGTGCAACCACCACACGACTTCATTGAAAATAGCAACTCCCAGCACAAGCTGTTTATGGAGGCTCACTTTGGCATGTTGTACTCCGTATTGGATGAGCTGATGACATTTCACTTGAGTGTGGGCCCATGTGTGTACAGTACGTGCACGTGTGTGTGTGCATATGTTACTGTCAGTCAGTCTAGCATATTCTATGGGAACCTAGCTTATGTGTGTCCCACATAGAATGTTCTGCAGCCTCACGATATCTTGGTGTCTTGAAGTATTTCATCATCCCATGTCAATATCAGAGTGGGAATACTTAATGAATTAAAAAATGTCACGTTATAAATACTGTTGTAGATAAGTGTTTGTCACCTTTTTGCCACCCTCTATTTATTCCTGAAATGCATAATTTGCTAAATCAATCTCATGCCTTCAACTCAATATAACCGATGACAGGAGATTACATCTGAATTTTCCCTTACTAACTAACCCTCACTAACTAACCCTTATTAACTAACCAAGCGACCGATCAATCGGTGTGAAACTGTCTTCGTTTTTCTCTAAAAAGAAGAATAAAAAGCATGTTCTAGTCCAGAACCAGACATGATTCTGTCAAGAGTAAAACTAGAGCCTTATCTCTGAGTTGAAACATCTGTGCATCCTGATGTATTCACTCTATAGCTCTCAGTGTGATGACAGAATGCACAGTAGTCACGGGTTACGTTTATGTTCTATCTGTCTGCAAGTTGGGATTTGTCTGTCAGAGTTTAGTTTCAGTTTATCAGAGGGGAGGACACGCCCCCTGCCCCTTACCGCTCCTCAGACCACGCCCCCTCTGTCCCACCACACACACACACACACACTTCTCCCACACAGAGTCAGTACTGCTGTGTGTGTGTTTGTGTATGTCTGTGAATTTCAGAATGCTACTATTTGTGTTTGTAACAGGGGTCCTGTTGCTGAACCTGGCCTCCGGTGAGTCATGTTATTATATAATGATATATTATATTGTGGTTTTATGTTGTTGGTGCTGCTATGTTGTTTGAGAGGAGAGGAGAGGAGAGGAGAGGAGAGGAGAGGAGATAGGAGTTATACTCATCTTAAACATTCAGGTCCAGTCTTTTTCAAAAAAGAGATCTGACACATTATCCTGGGAAAAAAACAGACCCCAGAACTGCATGATTAACATATGTTCATCTGTCCAGTTGTTGGACACACAGTTCCTTCATGTTTGCATGAACTGCATGTATGTAGCTGTGTGTAATGTAAACACTGCAGAAGAAGATCAGAAACGTACAGACTACAGACAAAAATTAACATCTCAATGAGAGATAACATTACGCCATTCTGTAGAACCTTATACATCATTCTGTAGAACCTTATACATCATTCTGTAGAATACATCACTGTAGAACCGTATATTACACTGTAGAACCTTACACATCATTATGTAGAACCTTATACATCACTGTAGAACCTTATATTACACTGCAGAACCTTATACATCACCTTATACATCATTATGTAGAACCTTATACATCACTGCAGATCACTGGTATCACTGTAGAACCTTATACCTCTTTTCCATTGGCATGGAACCGGTTCCGTTTTGTTTCCCCACCTAATTTAGAACCAGTCTGGAGTTTTTCCACTGAAAATGTTCCGAACCCTAAAAGTTGGTTCAATCTTGGACAACATTGTTGCCCATCCCATTACTTGCAAATTAGGGCTTCATATTCTATTAATAATCAGTTGATAGACTAATGGTATTCGGGTCGGGGCTGTTTGGTTACATAATGGTGAGCACTCTTCATCATCATTCTAATTTCCTACCCAGGGAATCAAGTAGTGTTGTGTGTCAATCAGTGTATTGTTGTTCTTTTATGTAACATTATTTTGTAGGTAACAAAGCTTAATGCCACAGGGATGTATTATGTCTCGTGGAGACAAAAGTCTCAGCAAACAGGTCAGTAATCGTCATCTCCGCTCGTGTAAAATGAAAGTGAGTATAATGTAAATTATGTCAAAATGAATGGACAAAGTCACGCCCCCGGTTTCTACAGACCTGTTTTGAAAAAGTTTCAGAAGCACTGCTATAACGCACCAAGGTTCCAAGAATCCTAATCCTGGTGCTAGAATCAAAGCTATTTCGGTAGGCCTTATTGAATCAAGACGGTGGATGCAGAGCAGTTGGGGATTCATTGCCAGATTAAAGCTATAGTTTTATATTTGACCAGCTTGTTAACCATTTAAAATATACTGAATATCTCAATCTACGAGCTCACATGTCGTGTTGTGAGCTTGTAGATCTGCTATTTTTGCAGAATGTTCGCCCCCAGAATATATAGGGACGCCAGAAGACAAACGTGTGGCCACCTGTCTCCCTAACAGGGACACAGTCGACTGGCTGGATGAATAGAATGTTTCAGGGTAACTGATACTCATTGTTGAGAATATCACACAAACACTGACTGCTCGACCGGAACCAGAACTGTGACTGTTTGGCTCTAATAAACTGTGTTGGCTTTAACCACTTTCACCCGGGCGTCCCTATTACGGCTATGTCATTATAGGAGAAAAATGTAAAAAAGAAAAAAACAGTTTAAAGAAATTCAAAAATAGGCTAGAAAATGAGTCCATCTCAGTGGTTCTCATCCTTTTCTGGATTATTTGACCACATAACGCTCCAGCAGCGTATTATGTGGTCATTCATCAAATTCATCCTCTCATCCTCTGATCGGTGCAGTTATAGATAAAAATGCGAATTGGCCTGTTATAGCGCCACCATGAGGCTGATTTGAGAATGTTCACGTGGCATTTCTTCCTCGGCCAAGTGGGAATGTGCGTGAAACAGTTCACGGAAATCGCATGCTACGTTCATGATTTGAGGCATTTTGTTCAAAACAAACCAATCCTGCAAAGTTTGAAAGCCAATTTTAGCCAATCAGTATGGAATATGGAAAATCGCCCAGATCCATGTTGATCACATGACTTGGAACTAAGGGAATGTTTGTGGAACTCACTCTGGAACATCTATCTCAATCAGTTCAGTCAGATCTGCTGAATTGAATACAAGAGAACTGGGCTCTATTTCAAGGTGGGCCCAGGGGACAACTCAGCACTTACATCTGATAAGAAGTGGGTTATAAAATGTCAAACAGGGAATGGGCCCAGTTCTCCCCCAAAATAGTGGCCAGTTCTGTCAAAAGCAAAACAAACAAACAAACAGTCGACTACCACAAGCAGCGCCTAAGATTTTCTAATATTATTATTTAAAAAAATAGGTTAGCTCTTTTATAAATATTTTGGGTGGCTGGTTGACTTAATTGGAAAATGTTTGTTTATGTTTATTTTTTGGTCATCTGTTTATTTTCATGTAGAGTATACTTGCAGTTGTACATTTTGTGTTATTTGAAGCAATTTGTAACAGTGTGTTGAAAAATCTGTTATTTAAGGTTTCATGCCCTTAAGGCTTGAAACCTTAAGCTTCGTTTATACTCTTTAAGACAAGCTATGGCTCATGGCTCTTGGCTCACATCTCCTAAGACAGAGCTACGAGCCAAGAAATCTGGGAACCCATACGGTAAAATAAAAGGGAAATAACTTTTTTTTTACGAGCCAAGTGACACATTACAAATGATGTCCATGAGCCAAAAGATCTGACTCACAGCGGTTGTCTTACACAGTATAAATTAACCCTTATTATTGTTTTTCTGTTGGTTTATTATTACGGTTATTCCCTCAGCCTTTCCTGAATTCCAGTGAGATGGTGAATGCTAGAAAGATGACATTTTCAGGAACAGTAGATATAATAATATACAATATCAGACAAAAATCATAACCCACACGTTGCGATACTTAAATATCTCCAGAAGTGTGATTAAACTTGGCACGCATATTCATGCTGTACAACTTTGCTAATAAGCTCAACATATACAACTTTTGTGCCGTTTTCTTCTTCTTTTTCCTCTTTTCAAAACACATTTTTAACAACTCCTCCAATAACGTTTATCCGATTACCACTAAACTTGGTAACAAATGCCCCAAAATAATACTGCATATTTGGATTGACCAAACCTCATGAAAGTTATCACACTGCTATTGGACCAAATATTACGCAACATCCCAAATGTGGTAGAAATGACTTGGAGTGGACGCTGGACGTGACCTGTGCCTTTTTAGCTCATAACTCAGCTTGCGATAGGACAGTCACAATGACCAGACCCCCTGTTTGGAACATTCCTACCAAGGTTTATATACCAATCAATCAAAGTAAGGCTGAATGGAGATAACCCCTCTACAAGTGCGAAACTCGTTTTGAGCTTGTAGATCTGCTATTTTAGCTACTTTTTAATTTGAATCCTGCATTGGTGGAAGAAGTACTCAGATATTTTACTTAAGTAGCAATATCACAATATAAAAATACTCTGTTACAAGTGTAAGGCCCGAGTTAAAGATGTTACTATATTATTGGCATAAAAATATACTTAAAGTACCAAAAGTAAACATACTAAAATGTCTACTAAAATGAAATGCAGATCAAGTGAGCTTGTAGATCTGCTATTTTCAAATAGCCTATGTATAAAATAGAGCTAAAGTGGTTAATGTATGTTTTATAATGTAATAATTTATATCTGCAAAGTAACTAGTAACTAAAGTTTTCAAATAATTGTAGTGGAGTAAATTAAAGTACAATATTTGCCTCTGAGATGTAGTGGAGTAAGTAAAAGTATTTAGAATTGGAAATACCCCTGTAAAGTTAAAAAAAAATACCTCAAAATTGTACGTAAGTATAGTACTTGAGTACTCAAGTACTTGGACATATGAGGTTTCCACCTAGACAGCGACGATATGATAAGACAGACCACAGTGTTGAACTCCCATGGCACTGTTGGTCTGTGGTTTTGCCATGGAATCTAACAGTATACCGCCTCATGGGGCCTGTGGTTTACACGTCTCTCACTGATGCTTTCACAACATGACAGGACCTGCTGTAGCTTCACAACAAGCATGAGGTTTTATTGAGAGAATCAGAACACAGCAGCTAGACCATTGGTTCTCAAAAGCAGAGGTGGACAAAGTACTCCACCCTAGTACTTGAGTAAGAGTAGAGATACCCATGCTCAAATGTACTCCACTACAAATAGAAGTAGCTCAGTCAAAATGTTACTCAAGTAAGAGTAAAAAAGCAATTGCTTTTAAATATACTTAAGTATTCAAAAGTACATACTTTTAAAAATACTTAAAGTACAAGTAAAAGTAAAAGTAGCAGTACATTTCTTAATTTTTGTATCGATGAATTGCTGTAATGTTTTCACAATGAATTCATAGGACGTAACTGCATGCACTGATGTGCTTGCTTGTAGAATCACTATGTTATACAAAAGCCTGCAGAAACACCTATAAAAACATAGAAATGACTGAGGAACCAGAACAAAATAATTGTACTCCTCCTATACACCCATACAAGATGTAATAATACAGAAACATTGAATTAGCATGATTACTGGATTAACATCAAATATATTGCTTTTGCATACTAAGAAGTGTAAAGAAAGGCTTAACAAGGGGGTCGAGTGCCATGTAGTAGCCATGTTCGATTCTGCTTCGAACATGCCCCCCCCCCCCCAACAGTTTCATTGAGGCCATGAGATCTATTTAGCCACTGGCTTTTCATCTTATTATAGACCCCTAATTCAAATAATGCAAAGATAATAAGTCAATAGTTTAATATGTATAATTATGAAAAAAGTGTAATGCACAACAAACAATAATAAAAACATTATTTATGATGAACATACTGATGATTGCACTTGACTTGATATTTTTATATGGCAATGGTTGACATTTCAGTTCCTTAGTTTATTTGTTTTTCTCAGTTCTCTGTCTGCTGGTCTGGAAATGTTTAGTCAAACGACGTGTGATTTGTCCGCAAGTTCTCTTTTTTCACCATCACTGTGCAGTTCTCGCTGATGAGACAAATACTTACAGTAGAATAATGATGAGAGAGCTCTATTCAGTTCCATGTATGGTATACAAATACATATGGCTGAGATAAATGGTAAATGGTGCATTTATATAGCGCTTTTATCCAAAGCGCAGCGCTTTACATAGATTGTGCATTACATTCACCCATTCACACACACATTCATACACCGATGGCAGAGGAAACCATGCAAGGCACCAACCTTCTCATCGGGAGCAATTAGAGGTTCAGCGTCTTGCTCAAGGACACTTCGACACTAACTCTGGGGGAGCCCTCCAGCCCGGGATCGAACTGGGAACCTTGCGGTTTCCAGTTCACTCTACCCGGCCACTCTACCCCTGAGCCACTGCCACCCCCGAGATTTCAGTTCCTTTTTCTCTGTCTGGTGGAAAGGTCTAGTCAAATGATTTATGGTTTGTCAGAATGAAAGTGTCTTTCCAAGTTCCCTTTCTTCACTTACTGCATAGTTGTTGCAATTCATTTTCCCATCAAATATAATGTGTTGTATACTGTGTCTTTTGTCTCATGACGTCTGTTCCCAAACGTATTCAACTGATGTCTTGTCTCATTAGATGTGGTTGAAAAATAGTAGTAGCTTAATAAACAGGTAACACACGTGTACCAATGATATGCTGCCAGGGTCAATCATGTGTTAATTCACCCCACTCATTTGTTAGTTTCAAGAGTTGTGGTTTCTGTTAAAGTGAACAAGTACTCGATGTTGATGAGAAAGTCTCAGACCATGTGTATGTGGTATGATGTAAGGCAGTGTCTATCAACCTTTTTTGTGCCAAGGCACACCTGGCATAGCCAAAAAATCCCAGGGCACACCTAGATATACGGTATATATAATTATATATATATATATACGGTATATCTATATAAACACACTAGGGGTGTGCTGATTTTCACATTTCACGAAACGATACGATACGATATTGGGCACACAACTTCGATACGATACGCACTTTTTTATCATGAAAATATATGGGGGAGAAAAAAAGCAAATGCAAACAAATATTTCTGTTTTTGCATTATTCAGACATGCAAACTTGTAGCTTTTCAGCTTCCACTAGCCGTTTTGAATCCAAATAGGGCAATAGTGTGACACCTGACCCGAAAAGAAACAGCATGTTGTCACCCTTTTCACCTCGGGGCTGTTTGCATGCCTGATTATTGTTATTGTTTAAAAAAAAAAAAAAAAAAAAAATCTTTTTTTTTTTTTTTTTTTTTCAAAATCTTTTTTTTTCAAACCTCCTTCAAACGGCGCGGCACACCTCAGCAGTAGCCCCGGCCCAAAATTGGGACGTTTGCCAGGGTTGATATACACTGATGTAAGGTATGCCAGTGTAACAATGAAATAATTAAGGCAGCTATTAGCAAAGCATTACTTCTAGATGTCTGTCTTGTCTTGCATCCTCACCTGAGGCAATCATGTACGGGTACCAACACAACAAATCTCCTGCAACATATTAATGAGCAAGTCATCCCGACACTTTACGAGTCACCAAAATCATTCAAACAAATTATTTAAAAAATAATAGTGAATATTTAGGATTATGTACACATTATAGACAAAATACAAAATGTGCTACGGACATGGACAAGTATTGCCACAGACACGTTTGTCCGTGTACAGACATGTTGATGACCCCTGCCACAGACATAGACAGTGCTATAGAGCAGAAGTGTGGCCAATTGCATTTTTGGAAAAAAAACAACCAACCTAAAAGTACTCAGTACTTTACAGCCTTCCTAGAAATGTACTCGAGTAAAAGTAAAATATTTGTCTTGGAAATGTACTCGAGTAAGAGTAATAAGTATCAAACAAATCTAATACTCAAGTAAAGTATAGATCCTCAGAATCTGTACTTAAGTACAGTACTCAAGTACATTTACTCCGTTACTGTCCACCACTGCTCAAAAGTGGGGTCCGGGGACCGCAATCATTTGAACCACTTAGCTTTGGCTATGAGTACTGGCGCTATGAGCTTGTAGATCTGCTATTTTTGAAAAATCTTGAAAATGTGTGAAGGTCATAGGTATAGGTGAACTATGGGAGTGGATTTAATTACCAATATCTTTGAATATATGTATTTTTTAAAGTGAACATCTTTGACTCAAATCTTTGCTTCTGGGGGTCCCTGGCACGAAACATTTTCAGATGGGGGTCCGGGGCCAAATATATATCAATTTAGGGGTCCTTGGCATGAAAAAGGTTGAAAACCACAGAGCTCCCCCCTCGAGGGCCTGTTTAAAAGTAGGGCTTTGGGGAGGGCCAGGAAGATCATGGCTGACCCCGCACACCCAAGTCTCTTTGCCCCGCTCCCCTCAGGCAGGAGGTTGCGGTCACTAAAGACTGTGAAGGCACGACACTCAAACAGCTTTTTCCCCACGGCCATCCGGCTACTAAATGCTGCTGGTGTCCCCCCACCTTACCTGACCTGACCTCAGAGAGCTATATGGACTGTCCTCCTACCTGAACACTTGAAAGCACTTCTTATATTTGTATTTATTTATTACTTTTTTGCACTATGATGTTGGTTTGCACTGTCTTGTCCTGTCTTGCACCAGTCCTGTTGTAAACTGCGCTCCACTGTACCAAACCAAATTCCGAACATGTTTACATGTCACGGCAATAAAGTCTTCTGATTCTGATTCTGAGCTAGACCAGACTCTTTCACATTGGACTCCTTCACTCAAACTAGTCTGAACCAAGATCATGACTGCTTTTCTAACAGGATCTGTATGATATATTGTATATATTTAAACCTGTAGAACAGTGGTTTTCAACCCTTTTGATATGAATGTCCATTTTTTTATTCTGCATTTGAGCCACAGACCACCGTTTGATGAGATTTAGACTCTCAGACCCAAGACTTAAAATATTTTGTTATCGTTGGAAACGATTTTGTCCACAATTCCATGCTGTATTGATGTGGTACCATAGGAGAGACAACAGGCAAACGTTGATAAAATTACAATTCTTTAATTAAGTAATGCAGATGTTAAACAATAAACCCGTAAGGGTGCATTTGGTTTCATTTTACGCTCTCAAGAGTTTAAGATCTAAGGGTCCATTTGGTTACCAACTCTCCATTATTTAGCTGGGGACCACCTGGAAACCCTCTCGAGGAACACTGGTGGTCCCCAGACCACTGGTTGAGAACCACTGCTGTAGAACACTATGCAGTATATGGTACATACACCAAGTACTATTACAGCTTTGATTGATTGATTGATTGATTGATTTATTGACAATTTGCACATAACAAAACAATGTACACAGGGAATAGTCAAAAGGATAGACACAAGAAAGCCAGAAGCTTATTTTCATCGTGGTCCTGTTGATCTTGGTGTAGGTGCGGGCGAGCGTGTGAGTATCTATATGTGTATGCGTGTGTGTGTGTGTGTGTGTGTGTGTGTGTGTGTGTGTGTGTGTGTGTGTGTGTGTGTGTGTGTGTGTGTGCGTGCACGTGTGTGCGCGCGCATGCGTGCGGGGGCTGGGGACGATACGAACCCTAATTTAAAAATGTACTTTTAGGTCGCACTGGTAGTGAGCCATCTCTTAAGGGAGAGCTTAAAGCCAGCCATGGAGCTAGTGGTCTTGATGCTTGTTGGTAGTTCGTTCCATGCATCTGTTGCAGTGTACAGGAATGAACTTTGGCCCATGCAACTGCTAAATATGTGAGGCACAAAGTTAGTGGAGCTGGGTTGTCCAATATCACAGGTGAGATATGTAAATACAGCGCTAATATAAGACGTTTACAGTCACAGATTCACAGTCACACAGATTGATCAGTGCATCAGAACCAATATAGTGCAGAAGTGAAAAATGTATACACGATGAGGGAATTTTTTGGTTGTGTGCAACTTCTGATCTATACATAGTGCAAAAAAACATATAATTGTGTGACCTTCTGCTCAGAGCATGAGGTTGATTAGGATCAAACCTTTGTGGGGAGGCGTTGAGCAATCTAGTTGGCAGTGGTGGAAAAAGCACTCAAATGTTTTACTTAAGTAAAAGTATCAATACCGCAATGTACATAGAAATCTGTAACTTTAGAAAACTGTAACTCTGTTACAAGTAAAAGTCCGGAATTAAAAAGTTACGACGGACAGATCGGTGAACCAATATTATCCGGCGAAAATTTTCTTCAGAGATTTTGAACCCGCCCGTCTAGACATGATATCAGACACGCTAGGGCCGTCTAGGAGGGTTTTTGACCATTAATGTGGAGATCTTTTTCCCGTCTGACTTAGTCATTCTAATCAATGATGGACAAACCACCTACTGTATCTCCACAAGTTGGAGTTTAGGTGGTTTGAACGACAGTTTGAGGATCCAATGGAGTTAGGAGGTTTAGTCAGAAGCACTTTTAAATACTTTTCATTGGTTCAATATTAAAACCCACACACAGACGTAAAGGGTGTTCAATAGCTCTGATTTTTTATTGTCTCTGTTGGGTGGAAACCTCATATGTCCAAAACTTACTTTTCAGGATTCAAATAAAAAAATTAGCAGATCTACAAGCTCAAAACGCTTCGAGCTTGCCGATCTGATACTTTTGATGCTTTTGTGTGACGCTGTAGTATGATCAAGTATGGTTTAACTGGTTAACCCTTTGTACAGGAAACAGTGTTCACGTGAAGATAACCTTTATTAACCCTCTGTAGTGGAAACGCACTGATCATTACTGGAAGTTGCTCAACACAACCTGTCAGTGCACAGTGTGTTTGGCTCAGGGACACACAGAGGAACATGTTCTCACTAGCTACACAAAGGAGCTGTGTGAGTGTGTGTGTGTGTGTGTGTGTGTGTGTGTGTGTGTGTGTGTGTGTGTGTGTGTGTGTGTGTGTGTGTGTGTGTGTGTGTGTGCGCGTGCGTGCGTGTGCGCGCCTGTGTGTGTGTGTGTGTGTGTTATTCTATGATTGTGACTTTGAGGTAGGAGGTGTGAAAGTGGGAGAGATGTTTATTGTTTTATTTGGCTGAATGGAGTTCATTTCACTGAGTCACCATTTGAAAGCTGTTTCTGAACTTGGGTTTGAACCCAAAAAGCTTGAGTTTTCTACAAAACGGGGCCTGGGATTCAGCTCCATGAAAGCCATCTAGATTTTCTATATCTATGATATCTCTGCTGTCCAGCAGCAACCAACTACAAAATGTTATTTTTTTCAGGAAATGAAAAAAAGAAAGAAAAAAAAGTGGAGTTAGGAGGTTTTGTTCATCATTGATAAGAACAGCTGAATGAACCTCCAAGCTCACAATGAGGTTGCAGGTCAAAAGGGGGTGGAGCCTGGAGTGAGCAAAACCAGCTAACTCCACCTCCCTTTGGTGGAGTTGGCTGGTTTAGCAGAAAGTTTGAGGATCCAATGGAGTTAGCTGGTTTTGTCAGAAGTGCTTTTTAATGCTTTTCATTGGTTCAATATTTTCTTTTACCAACACTCAGACGTAAAGGGTGTTCTGTTCAATAGCACTGATTTATGGAAAAAAATGAAAAAGAGTCAAAATGGAGTTAGCTGGTTTCTGCCGGACAGCAACGATATCTATGTCTACATCTGTGATGAAAGTCAAATTACTGGAAGAGTAATGATGATGATGATGATGAAGATGATATGTATTTCATATTATAATATAAAATGATGGCAGTGAAAAACAATGGACACGCTAGTGCAAAAACACCATTCTGATTGGCTGAGACCTGTCATGTGTGATTCTCTATAATAACCCTGGTAATAATAAGAATTGTTTGTCACAGCTAAGAAATATCAATGTACAAACCATACTGTACCACTATAGTCCAGCTTATAACTAGCGACATCTGGTGACAGAAGTACGATACTACACCTGTGATGAAAGAGAATTATGGAAAACTTTTCTACTTATAATACGACACTTAAATCTTTTTGACAATAACGATTGACGTATATATACGGTTATGGTTTTGTTTTTGCTATTGTTGCGATTCTTTATTATTTCTGTGTTGTTGTTATTGATGCTACAATGTTGAGGAACCAACATTAAATCATTTAAAAAATGTACACAAATCTTGACTCTTGAGAACAACATTTTTCCTTAGATCTATGGTGGTGTGTGTGTTTGTGTGTGTGTGTGTGTGTGTGTGTGTGTGTGTGTGTGTGTGTGTGTGTGTGTGTGTGTGTGTGTGTGTGTGTGTGTGTGTGTGTGTGTGTGTGTGTGTGTGTGTGTGTGTGTGTGTGTGTGTGTGCGCGCGTGCGTGTGTGCGCGCGTACGTGTGCGTGTGTGAGAAAGAGAGATAGCATGCCCGTAGAATGCATTTTTGGCTGAAAAACTAAATCTAAATGTTTCCTATGTGTGTTTCCTGTCCAGTGAAGGGGGAGTCAGACCCAGAGGATGAAGACACTGTTACGGCCACACCAGACTACTCAGACCATACAGCTGACTACGACTACAACGTTACCTTTGAATACGAATACTTCAGTAAGAACAGAACACACAGACGCTGACACAATAGTACTGCCGTACTTTAACACAGGGACACAACAGTACTGCAGTTATTTTATTCTTATTACTTACATAGGACTGCAGTAGCTTAATACACACCACTCTGCAGTGCTTTAGCATTGACACAGTACCCTGTAGTACTAGTACTGACACAATACTCTTCAGAGCAATAGTACGATGGTACTGAAACCTACAGTATACTGCAGTGGTGTAAAGTAACTAAGTACATTTACTCAAGTACAATTTCGAGGTATTTTTGGGCGGTGTAGCCGCCCCTATAAGTGGGGTTAGGACACCTCATTCTCTGTACTGTGATTGGCTCATTAGTACACCCCTAGCTGTACTGTGATTGGCTGACTCTATTGGCTGACTCTATTCAGCACTGTGATTGGCTAGCGAGACACATGATGACATTAATAACCTATAAATAGGACTATGCACTTCACTTGCATTCACTTTTTTTTTTAAGTGAACTTCCATCACTGTGATGACCACTGTGATGACCACACCGCCCACTTCACACTGGGTGTGATTTTTTTATTACTTTACTGGAGTATTTCCAATTTTCAGTACTTTTACTTCTACTCCACTACATCTCAGAGGCAAATATTGTACTTTTACTCCACTACAATTATTTGAAAACTTGAGTTACTAGTTACTTTGCAGATATAAATTACTTTATTATATAAAACATACATTAACCACTTTAGCCCTATTTTATACGGCTATTTGAAAATAGCCTATCTCAAAACGCGTCACAATGCGACGCGTTGTGAACTTGTCCGTAGATTTGCTATTTTCAAACATTTTAGTACTTTTACTTTTGGTACATTAAGTAGGGGAGATAGGGGACAAAAGTAACACTTTTTGTATTTGCCTTAATAATTCACAGAGTACTTGAAATATCCTAGTCATCTTTTGTTATAAGAAACATATATATGTGCCCTAATTAATAATACAATTTTTAAGCTTTCACTAATAAGGACATGGCTAAAATATTAATTTGAATGCAATGAGTCACAGTGTTACAATTGCCCCCGTGACGGGGGCAGTTGTAACAGTGGTTGGGGGCAATTGTAACACTGTAAAAATAAGTCACATTAACACCCTTTATCTCAAATAAAAGCACATCACTAAATAATATGTATCTTTTATAATTTAACATTTTTACTTACGAATGTATTATATACATAATTACAATTATTTTGTATTTTTATTCGAATTATTTTATTTTTCAATTTAGTCAAGTCTATTTTTTATTTAAATGTATTTTTACTTTGAAATGTAGTGACTTTTAGTGAAATATGTTCATCTACAGTACTAACATAAAAGTATGTAATCACAGACAAAAAATCTGCTTGCATTGAAAACACATTGTTACAATTGACCCCGGTCACTGTGTTACAATTGCCCCCGTTGGGGCAACCATGATAAAATCCCATATTCTAGCTAGAAACACCTATACTAGCATAGGCTGCTGACGTTAATTTGTGACCAATAACATAGAGATGCAATTCATCTAAGTTTAAATTAACTGACATCTTATCTTTAGACAGCAGAAGGAAAATACTGTACACTCAAAAATGTACGTTTACACCTCAAAATCAGTTTTTGGTTGAAAACTTCTGCTGAGATGAAATGATCATTCTATCCTTTCATAGGCAGAGAGAGGACCCTACTGAGCATGTGCACAAGAAGTCTCACCTTCTAGCATATTTCTAATTAGAATTATTGAGTGTGTTACTTTTGTCCCCTGTTACTTTTGTTTCTGGTCTCCCCTACATTTTGATACCAATATTTTTGTACTTTTACTCAAGTCAATTTTTAATTCCAGACAATTACTTGTAACAGAGTACTTCTACTTTGCAGTATTGATACCTTTAATTAAGTAAAACATTTGAGTACTTTTTGCTAGGCTTCAATACATTAAATGAATCAAAATGGTTCCAATGTAAATGTGTGTGCGTGTACGTGTGTGTGTACGTGTGCATGTGCGTGTGCGTGTGCGTGTGTGTGTGTGTGTGTGTGTTGTGTTCCTAGCGGAAAGAACCCCGGATGACAGTGAGGATGATGACAGTACCGTCACGGCCACACCAGCCTACACTACACCTGACTATGACTACAACGTTACCTTTGAATACGACTTCCCCAGTAAGAACACACACATCCTGACAGACACAGTAAGAACACACACATCCTGTTAGACACAGTAGTACTGCAGCACTTTACTGACACAGTACGTGCAAAGTCAGTGCAAAAGGTACTCACAGGTTTTACTTAAGTAAAAGTATCAATACTGCAATGTAGAAATACTCTGTTACAAGTGAAAGTCTGGTATTCAAACTTTTCTTGAGTAAAAGTACAAACGTATTGGTATCAAAATGTACCAAAAGTAGGAAGTACTCATTGTGCAGAATGTCCCATTTCACAAGTTTTCAAATGAATAAACATCTTTTGAAAATAGCAGATCTACAAGCATTGTGAGCTTGTAGATCTGCTATTTTCAAATGGCTGAAATGTATATTGGGCTGAAGTGGGTAATGTATGTTTTGTAATAATAATCAAAATAATCAATAACCAAAAGTAACAAGTAACTAAAGTTTTCAAATAATTGTAGTGGAGTAAAAGTATAATATTTGCCTCTGAGTTGTAGTGGAGTAGAAGTAAAAGTACTGAAAATTTGAAATACTCCAGTAAAGTAAAAATACCTCAAAATTGTACTTAGTTACTTTGCACCACTGCCCATGACCAAGCATGACCCACTGATGACACTACGCCGTGTCGATGTATTCTTGGTCTGATCTACTGCCTCACGTCTGTGGAATGCTTTCCCCGAACACCTGAGAGCACCATGCACAGTCCACTGATGTTTTTTTAAAATGGACTTAAAACCCACCTTTTTAGCAAAGCATTTTCTTAATTATTCCTGGGCCTTTTTGTCTATGTACTGATTTTACCTAGTATTTAATTTGACCCTTTGGACTAGTAGGGTCCCATGTAATTGTTTGGTTGCCGTTGCTTCTTTATGCCATGTTTTTAAATCCTGTAGCACTTTAGCAAAAATGTAAAATGCGTTAAAAATAAAATGTATTATTATTAATAAATTGAATGAATGAATGAAAATTGCTCCAATGTAAATGTGCGTGTGCGTGTGCATGTGCGTGTTCGTGTGTGCGTGTGTGTGTTGTGTCTCTAGCAGAAAGAACCCCTGAAGAAGAGGTACAGGAAGTCTCGAACCCGACTGGTGGAAGTCATCCTCAAACACACAGTATCAACAAGGTATTCTCACATCACTATGAAGTAATGTCATCTCACATCACTATGAAATAATGTCATCTCACATCACTAATGAAAATAAATACGATCTGAGAATATGCTTCAATTTCAGAGCACTCTGGTCTGGATGTCATAGAGCCTTCTGATATCAGTTAATTTATGAACGGTGAGAGGAGATAACCTTTAACTAACACTGCCATTTTTCATCTTTTAAAATGTATTCAAATGGATGTTAATGTGAGTTCTGAGTGCTCAGTGGGAAACCTCAGAACTCCCACGGATCACTACGTATAAAAAGCTGGATTGTCCTGAGCGTCTGAACAAAATGAGGAAGAAGTCATTGTAAAATGCAATGGTTGCAGCTTGTTTGGAACTCTAGACAGTATTCAACATGCATCATGTTACATGAAACAAAACGGGTGAAAATCATGATTATGCATAAGATAAATTAACATTAATTTGAATTAATTTCAAAGATGAAAATGTCAATGTTAGTATCTACTCTGAACGTTCATAAATGAACTGATAGCAGAGGGCTCTATGCAATGACATTGAAACCAGAGCGCTTTGAAATCGGAGCAGATTCTCAGTGTATTTCCAAACACTAACATTAATCTTGTGTCGACCTCTTCTTTAGACTTCAGGGATTGGTCTCTTAACTGCAAGTGTCCTGTTGGGATTGGCTGTTCAGCAGATTATGTGACCGGTCCACTATACATGGTAACACCACTCACCACAACCACAACACATCTGTTGTAACCACAAGACAAATTATATTCATACACTAACTTGTATTATTATTGAACCAACACATCTGTTATAATTACGACCCCAAGTTGGTCTGGGGGATGTGGGGTGTAACCTTAAAAGTAATCAAGACAACAGATGTTCAAAAACTAAGAATTTATTTAACTTACAAGCAACACCAAACACATAGGCCTTTGTTCTAAAGAACTAATGTTTCAATGAAGACATAATAAGTCGGTTAAGTCGGCATGCACAAGCATGCACACACACGCACACACACACACACACTCGCGCATGCAAGCAGGCAGGCGCACACGCGCACACACACACACACTCGCGCATGCAAGCAGGCAGGCGCACGCACGCACGCACGCACGCACGCACGCACGCACGCACGCACGCACGCACGCACGCACGCACGCACGCACGCACGCACGCGCGCACACGCACACACGCACACACGCAAACAGAGAGAGGCCACCGAACACACACGTCACACAACACAACACTTGAGGAGTTAGCTCGGTTGTGGCAAGCACTTAACACAGAAACACATTCTCTTGCAATTGGAAGTATCACCTACAACTAGTGTCATAAGACAACATACTGTAGTATCACATTGCCGAATGGCGCACCATGCAGCCCTGTCTGTCCTCTTCCTCAGGATTTTAATAGCCTCACCCTGATGAGTTGACTGAACACTGGTGTGCTCAATCAACTCTACAGCCCACTCACATCATCATACATTATATCTGAGCTATAGGTGACATAAAGACATATACAATATATTTATAACACAGACATGCTGTAGGCCTATTTGTTGCCGCAAAAAGACCAACACCTGTCCCTGTTCTACAGACAGAAATCTACTGACCTTCACCTACAACCCCACCGTGATATCAGAGGAAGCAGACAACCAATAAGATGCACTGATCATCCAGGGTCATACAGGATATTTCATCATCAATGTATTTTTTTTTAAATAAATTTGAAAAATATTTTATATTTATCTGTATTTGAATGTACTGTATGTCTTTTGGGGTGAGGTAAATCAAAGATACAGCAATAAATACAACACACACACGCACTCACACGCGCATGTGACAAATGACAGGAATCAGGAAACACAAACAGTGGTGTTGGGTCACCACCAGCGACGGGAACAGTTTTCTAAAATAAGACAGATAGAGCTGATAAAAGTACACAGATAAGTAGTAAATACATGTTTAACTTCAGCACAAACTAAGCATATAGTTACGCATTAAAACCAAGATTTCACATAATCCTGCCAGAGTTTAAAAACACATCAAATCATTTCAGCTCTTTGTATGCAACCAAAAATCAAATTCAATGTCTATAGGCCATTGGTTCTCAAAGTGGGGTCCAGGGAGTCAGACCCCCAGGGGTCCCCAGAAAAAGACATAAGACTTAACATAGCATCACAATCATTTTAACCATTTTATCCATATTTTATGTTGGCTATTCAAAAATAGCAGATGTACAAACTCGCAAGGAAAATATTGAATTTTTTAATTTATTTTAACATAAATCCTCTCTTCTGGGGGTCCCTGGCACAAAACCTTTTCAGATGTGGGGTCCGTGGCCAAATACACGCTGCCTTCTTTCATGTCCTACCTGGGATTGAATCCTGGGTCTCCGACATGAGAGATCAAAATTCTACCTTTCAGTCCATAGAGGATCCCCACTTAGAGATATTGCACATTATGAACTCCAGGCAGGCTGTCCTACCCGACACCAGGGTCTAAATGTGACCTGGAAGAGTAGGGAGACCGCTTCCAACCACTGCAGAAATACTAGTTACGTTAACATAATCAGATAGCCTACTCTACCATGATACAGATTGGTTAAAATAACGTTTTATTTATTAAGTTAAGAATCACAGCTTTAAACTCAAACAATCACTTCTAAGCAATCCAGGCACAAGCTGACAGCATGACGCTCTCAATTTAACCAAATCCCACAAATACTGACTATCATCATCATTTACTCATAATGACTTTCATATTGTCTTACTGACTTATTTCCTACATCTCCACCTTATCATCCCTCTTCAACATATCACTGGTAGCTACTTAAAGGGATACTTCACTTTCGGCGGGGGTAACATTTAAAAAATATATTAAAAATAAATGAAAAAAGTAATGGAAAATTCATGGCCCCCTCACGCATTAGAGTGTCCTACTAATGTGTGAGGGGGCCTTTATTTTGCCATAACTTATTTCATTTTTTTTTAATATATATTTTTAATGTTTATTTTATGTGAAAGTGAAGTATCCCTTTAAGTACTTGAGTAAATTACTCTTGAGTAATGTTAGTACTTTCCACTACTGGTCCTTTTCATCACCTCTTGTTCCTTATGTTCTGACTGAGATCAATACTGGCCTTGCGCATAGCAGAAATACAAGCTCACAACGTGTATGGCGAATGCTTCCGGGGAAGTGCATTTCTGCCCTCTGAGCGCGTGTTCCACAACCTCTCAATGATGGGTCTGGTCATCTTCACCTAATCCTTGTCCTCCTCCTGCCTGCAATGTGGAATTGATATAAACAAGTCAGTAATAATGCTTTCTTCATTAAAATGATGTATTTTCAGTTTTTGAAGCTTAAGAATTAAACCTGCAATTTCTTTTCTTTAGTCAATATGCCAATTAATTCCTCCCCACACACATTTCTGTGTTGTCACTGCTGTTTGTTGTACAGTATTTTACCGGCTTCCCTCCCCCTAACACGGGCCAATTGTGTTCGCATGGACGCCCGACAAAGCCTGATGCACCACGATGGTGCATCAGAACATTGTTTCCCAAACAGTAGGTCGGGACCCATGTTCGGATCGTGGACAAATTTGTATGGGTCGCAAGTAGATATCTTCCTATACATCTAATATATATATATATATATATATATATATATATATATATATATATATATATATATATATATATATATATATATATACCGTATTAGTTCAAAAGATTTTAAAAAGTTTAAACAAAAGAATCACAACTTTTCATCAAATAAAAACCAAATCGAAAGTATTTCATAAATAAAATCTAAAAATCTAATAATTTCTATAAATAAATAAAAAAAAACGTTTAGGAGTAGTGAGAATAGCAGATCTACAAGCTCACAACGCGTTGCTTTGCGTCACGTTGTGAGCTTGTAGATCTGCTATTTTCACTGGTTTGGGTCCCGGGCAAACATCTAATTTCTCTTTTGGGTGTTGAGCTAAAGAGTTTGGGAACCACTGCTTTAGAAAAAGTCAAGGTACAAAGTAAGTGTTGTTGTGCATAACCTTTCCACCAATATGATCACCTAGAAACAACACACAACAAATACCTGCTTATCTTGACAAATGACCATCTGCACGCTCTCAGCCGGGTCTCTGGGATTCTTCTCTCTGCATCCGAATAGACATTTGGAGAGATATAATAATAATGTTTAGGTTGAGGTGAATTTCTTAATACAAATTAAAGTTTAAACATTCTATTCTTTCAAACATGAAACTAGAACACACTGACAGTCGTTGAAAAGGGAATGTAACACTGTACCTGTGAAATGTCAAAACAGTCAAATAGAAAGAGCGACGCCCAAACAGTAAATAGAAAGAGCGACACCCATCAGAGCCACAACGATGATCATCACTACTGCAAGAATACTGAAGAATCCTTCGTTTTGAACTAGAGGGAAGAGGGATACATTGTGAAAATATTGTTTGCTATCATAACATCTCAGGAATTAAAAAAAATACTTTGAATTACATGTTGAGAGTCTACAGATGTTCCAAAATAGGGTTAATGTGTTTTAAATATACATCTTTTTTTTGACGATGATAAGTGTCTTATTTACACAGACAGATGGATGCTCTGACAACGGGTACAAGGGGTATTGCATATAACCAGGCAGGGCATGCATTCCCAATTTGCATCATTCCCGACTTGCATCGTTCCCGAGTAGATCGGTGCCCAACAAGTCTAGCTAAAGAATAATGCTAATACTGTACAATGTGAAATAAAATGTTCTCTCAATGCAGATCCAGTGTACTTACTCATCACAGATATATCAATAAACGTAGTCAGAGTCTTGTTCAGATGTTGTGCTGTACAGCTGTACCTTCCAGAATGTACTCTTGTCACCATAGGAATGACCAGAGTGGCTCTCTGAGTATCTTCCATCAGCCTGATGTTGTAGTCAACCAGAGTCCACATGACAGTAGAGGGAGGGGAGCTTTCTGCATAACAGGTCACATTCAGAGTACCACCTTCTTCCATTGTGGTTTCACCACTGATGCTGGGCATCTTCAGGTCTTTGACACAAAGGGATAGTGAAATGGTCATTTGAATTCATGCAACAATGACCTATTTGATTTCTCTAAACAAGTGTTTTTTGACCAGTGGTCCAGAAGCCCACAGTGTTCTTTCTACAGTACTAGATTCTGGAAGGATGACAAACGAAAATGATCTGACTTTTCAGACTGCATTAAATGTGTCTGAAAGGCCAACAAACCACGTTGATGATATTTTTTTAATTATTGTGAGTACAGTACTTTATTAAATATTTATATAAAAACTCACTACAGTACAGTATTGTTTTAAACGTTTTGAGAGTTGAAAAGATTCTATATAAAATGTAGAGAGTGTAATTAAGAGAGTAAAGACTCCATGTGTCCGTTCGTGTGTCCGTCCCGTCCGTCTGTCTGTGAGCAGCAAATCTCTGGCACTGTTGGCCCAGTCGCTGTGAAACTGTGCACACACACTCCCTGGATGCCTAAGCCGAACTTCTGCACCAAATTTTTCAAGATGCCGCTGATGTTCTACAGTAGGCTACCAATCCATGGTATATTGGGAGGGTAAGTGTGAAGGCTAGGGGCGCTAGTCGATCTATCTATCTACTAGAGGTACTGTTATATAGGAGTGAAACTGAAGTGAAACTGTCTCCAATAAAGGAATGTTTCTATCTGACTGGCTCACAACTTTAATGAAACAATACAACATTCTAGAATGTCCTGAAAACGGTTCCTTGCACTGTGATGAGACAATGTATCGGCGTCGTGTCTGATAGACTAATGGTCCAGAGACTGAAACATCATTAACCACATGAATCCTAGGTCCCTATTCTGGGGGCGAACAGTCAGCGAAAATAGCAGATCTACAAGCTTTTCGGCGAAGAGATTTGGTGTAGAGGGGTATTGACCTGGATGGACCCCATCAATTAAGTATAGGTTTTAAGTAAAAGGTATGCTTATTTGGGTGCAAACCTATGCATGCACCAATAACAATAGAATAGAATAGAATAGAATAAAATAGAATAGAATAGAATTCTGAGATTCTAGTGAGACTTTGTTGTTAGTCAATAGTGTTTCTGTTATGTGACACTTGAAATAAACTGACAAGTTACATGCCAATAGTTGACTTTCTTGTGTAAATTAATTGTCATCTTGAAATTGAAATAGTCTAAAAGAATTAGGACATCCTATGCTTAAATGCAGTGCAGGATTGTAAGAGTTCATTGTGAGCAGGGCCGTTTGTAGGCCCAAGAGCTATGGCCACACACACACACACACACACACACACACACACACACACACACACACACACACACACACACACACACACACACACACACACACACACACACACACACACACACACACACACACACACACACACACACACACACACACACACACACACACACACACACACACACACACACACAGTTAAAGAACATACTGTTAATTGCAAGTTTGATGATAAAGTTACTGACTGGAGGGTACATACATTAAGTTCTTTTGTTTGGGTCAAGTTGTTTTATCAGGATAATTTAATCGGTAAGTTTATTTTGTTTTGTTGAGTTATCAGTTCTGAGGAGTGTTGAAGTTTAGATGGCCGGCCATGGAAAGCATAGATATATATAAAGGCTAGATGACGACTCACCCGCGCTGCTGGCCAATGGAGTACGATGTTGCCACATGGCGGCCATCTTGGGACGGTCATTCATAACATTATGTCTATGGTGCATATACTTTGAAATAACCATAGCGTGCTCAATTTTCATCCGATTTTCAAACGGTTTGGTGTGTTGTAAACACCAAAGATGTATTTATGACACTGCATATTTAATGGTATTTAAAAAAAAAAACATGATTATAATTATAAGTATGCAGTATCATAACTACATCTTTGGTGTTTACAAAACACCAAACCGTTTGAAAATCGGATGAAAATTGAGCACGCTATGGTTATTTCAAAGTACATGCACCATAGACATAATGTTATGAATGACTGTTGCAAGATGGCCGCGGTTGAGCTACGCTTGCGAGCCATCTAGCCTTTATATATATCTATGATGGAAAGCATAGATATAGAAACCTAGATACCTCATTGGCCTCTGCAGTTCATTGTAACGACTGGTCTCTCAATACAAGGCTCTTCCGGGGGGCTGTTTGACTACTGACCAATCACATCACGTTAACTACTGGCCAATCACAGCGCGTCTAACTGACTAGTTGCTGCGCGGCTGCCTCTTAAGAAAAGACCCACCCCACCTGTCTCTGATTGGCCTACCGAACGCCCCCTTCTGTGACGCACACGGAAGTTTCCAGCTTGCCCCCCAGAAGCATAGAGGAAGCGGAAGTGCGTCCGAGATGCCGACGCTTCAGAGCCAGAGGAGGCGTCTACCTTTATATGTCTATGATGGAAAGGCCCAGTTGCTTCACAGGTGCTTATAAAGAACTGATTAGTAATTGGACTGCACCATGTCCCCTGTTCATAAGGGGAGGGGCAGGGATTTATTATAAGTTTGTATGTATTACTACACGTGTGAAGAAATGTATTTTGTCATTTCAGTTGTATGTAATTTCTTTATTTGATATGAGTTAGTGCTGTAGTGGATTATCTTTGTCGTTATTTGTAGTCTGTTTTAAAAAAAAAATTGTCTTCCCCTTTGTGTCAAGAGTGGTTTGATCACCCACTATATATATTCCCCTCATGTCTCACTTTAGTTAGTTCAGTCTTGATGTCAAGCTGAGTTCTGTACAGTTCTCTTAGATTCGTGCAACATAGCTGTAGTTTTGTATTGCTGTCACCAGGTGTCGCTATATATAAGCTAGACAGTACATCCATGACTAAGCAGGTATGTACGTTGATATTTATTTGCCGAGTTCTTGCTAGCAGGGTTATAGAGAATCACTGCATGACATGTCTCAGCTCAGCCCATCAGAACGGTGTGTTTGCACTAGGGGGTCCGTTATTTGTCAGTGCCATGGTGTAATATTAAATATATATCATCGTCGTCATCATCATCTTCATGATTAATCTTCCTGTAATTTGTCTGGATTGCTTTCATCTAGATTAATTTCTAGATTAATTTCATACCAAATGTGAACCCAAGACTACATTTTCTAGAAAACCCTCCATTCAGCCAAACAAAACAACCAACCTCTCTCTCCCACTTCCACCCCTGGTCCTCCCTCAAACTCACTATCATAGACACACACACACACACACACACACACACACACACACACACACACACACACACACACACACACACACACACACACACACACACACACACACGTACACATGTACAAACAAACAAACAAACAAACAAACAAACAAACAAACAAACACGCATGCATGCATGCACAGGGCCAGAAATTAAGTAGCCTTGGTAACCACCAGTGGTGGAAAAGTACTAATTTTTTTTTACTTAAGTAAAAGTAGCAATACTGCGATATAGAAATACTCTGTTACAAATAAAAGTCCAGAATTCAAAATTTACTTGAGTAAAAGTACAAATGTATTGGCATCAAAATGTACTTAAACTACCAAAAGTAAAAGTACTAAAATGTTTGAAAATAGCAGATCTACAAGCTCACAACGAGCTTGAAGATCGGCTATTTTTAAATGGCCTATATGTATAAAATAGGGCTAAAGTGGTTAATGTATGTTTCATAATATAATCATTTATATCTGAAAAGTAACTAGTAACTAAGTTTTCAAATAATTGTAGTGGAGTAAAAGTACAATACTTAGATCCGAGATGTATAGTGGAGTAAAAGTACAGGAAATTGGAAATACTCAAGTAAAGTACAAATACCTCAAAATTGTACTTAAGTACAGTACTTAAGTAAATGTACTTAGTTACTTTCCACCACTGGAAACCACCAGTACCCGAGCCATGTGGCCCATAGGTCAGGAGCCTATCGCCTGTGTCCGTAGCATGAGGCAGCTTGATGTAAAAGCTTAGTATGTCACAGGGATTTACCCCCAATCCAACCCTTGATGCTGAGTCCCAAGCAGGGAGGCACTGGCTACCATTTTTAGTTGGCTACACGACTGTCATCAAGCTGGAGGTGTGTCTGTTCTGCAGCCAGTGTAGGTTATGTTCAATCTGCATTGTCTAATTGTATTGTAGCTGCTTTGTGAATTATTTGATATGCGGAAATGCATTCAGAATGTGTTCAGGAAACGTGTAATTGTATAGTTAGTCTAACGGTCTAATGGTTAGCCTTGTTTGAGTTGATTATGCGAATTACTAATCATGGTGGGTGGGTCTCACCTGTAGCATAAGGGAGGCTAGAGGTGCACTTTTGGCTCCGCCCCCTCTGCCAAAAGTACACCTTATGTATGTCACTGATCACATGACCTCAATCAATTATCCAGTTCTAGGCAACATAGAAGGGGGGGGGACTTTTTTCTTATTTCCACACAACAGTTCTAAGGTGTATTAAAGACATAGATCAATGTTGAAAATGAGTGGGGAGAATGCTCAGTTTAGCTTGGGCTGGTAGGCTATTCTTTGAGACACGCATACGGGTATTTTGGGGCTTGGTCGAATCCGCCATTCCTTCACCGGGTGAAACAACACAGCTTTCACCATTGATATTGCGTTACGGAACATACACATTGTTACATTTTATGCAACATAGGCATACTTTTTGGTGTTGGTCCTTAATGACGGATAGTTGTGTTTAAATTTACAGAGATCACAACGCTACAGGAAAACTGTAGCGTAACTTCCGTCAGTACAGCCTACGCATTGTGGTTGATATTCATAAGAAACTGTGTGTGCGTGCGTGTGTGTGGGGGCGGGGGCACAGAGTGCTATATAGATGTAACAGTGCTGTCTACGTTTAGAACAGTGTCTTCAGTGTGTTGTGAAGAGTGAAGAGGTTGACCTTATCAGGTACCTGAAAGAACAACTCAAGTCCTAATGGCTGTGGATGGAACCTATGCTTGATCTCCAACAGATAGACGATGCGACGTATGAAGATGTTGCCAATGTTGCATCCAGCAGTATGTCTACTAACGTACTGAACATTCCTAATGGCTTGGTTCCGGTCCAAATGAAGTCTGGTGGGACGGGGTTCGTTCCAGTCCAAATGCAGTCTGGTGGGACAGACTCGGTTCCGGGGTCCAGTCCAGACACCAAACTATTGGAGTTCAAACGAACATTCCCACAAGCTCTGGGGGTAAATATACTTTACAGTATTTATCAGAGTATCACTGTGAAATTATTTATTTTATATGAAATCTCACTATTAGAGCTTTTAAGCAGATTGTTGATAACATTTTTGTCTCTGTGCAAAACCTTCTCAAAAGAGTAAAATGATAACGTAGAAGTAGTCACAGAACAAGCATTGTTATAAATTGTAAAAATCTGTCTTTTTATGAGGGAAAGACCGCAGTGATCAGCTGATTGATAAGTCAGTATTTTTGCCAGGTATCCAGAAGGAGCGAGTGCATTTTACGGCAGCGGAAGCTGCCACGGAACTGCCGCGGAACTGCCGGTGGAGGAGCGGCAGCTGCCGGCAGTGACTGCCGGTGAGCTGCCGGCGGTGGAGCGGCAGCTGCCGGCGGTGGAGCGGCAGCTGCCGGCGGAGCAGCGGCAGCTGCCGGCGGAGCGGGCACGGGCGGGGACTTCTTTCTTCTTTTTTTCGCCGATAAAGTATAGTTTTGGACCATGACGGAGGCGCGCCGACTCAGCAGACCTTGAGGCCAAGGAGTCGCGCCCGAGCGCCTCCAGGCGCGAGTGCCCGCGACGACCGGCCGATGGTCTGCTAGTCGACTAAGCGCCGTCCGAGTTATGTACCGATAGGCACAGAATCGTAAATAATATTGGTGGGGACTGCGTTTGCCCCACTGACTGCGTTTGCCCCAACTCTGGCGCCGCCGGCAGCTCCGTGGCAGCTTCCGCTGCCGGAAAATGCACTCGCTGTCCCTCCAGGTATGTTAATGTTAACATAATAATGTTAACATAAAAATTACATTGACTAACAACAGTATAGATTAGAAAAACAAATAAATTAGTCTTGAGGAGAGATTTAAAAGCCCCAGTAGTCGGAGCACTTCTAATGGGAAGGGGCAGGCTGTTCCAGAGCCTAGGGACAGCAGCATCAAAGGCACGGTCACCCCTGGTTTTTAGTCTAGTTTAGGGAACCTCCAGGAGCAACTTGTCTGCAGACCTCAAAGCCCTGACTGGGGCATAAGGTTCCACAAGTTCAGCGAGATAAGGAGGAGCCAGCCCAGAGTTATATTGTCTCTCTTTTTTGTGCCAGTGAGGAGACGGGCAGCCATTTTGCACCAGCTGCAAACGCTTGAGTGTGGACTGCTCAATACCTGTATAGAGAGAGTTGCAATAATAATCAAGCCTCGAGTATAGGCATGGATAGCCATTTCCAGTTGTTTGGGTGGAAGTAGCTAGGCTTTTACCTTGGCTAAGAAAGAAACGGCTTTTGACGACACAGCAGAGTAGTGTTATTCTAATCTAGTGTAAAGTTGCTGTCGAGGTTAACAGCAAGATTTTTGACAGATGAGCAGAGGAGTTGAGGATGCTGGTGGTTGGACTTGGGACAGTATCGTGGTCAAAAAATATTATTTCAGTTTTGCTTTCATTGAGGTTTAGAAAGTTTATGTCCATCCAGGTTTTGACTTATGTAAACAGTCGAGTAATAGCTGAAATGAGTCATTTGCATTAACTGTGAGGGGAAGGTATATTTGGACATTTAGTACTTTTGGTCAAGTCATTATATCGGGTGATATTTTTGGGGAATCACATGCGTTGTTACTAAAGGGTCAGCCTACTTCCTGGACTAATAAAATAAGTTTACCACGCCTTGTTCCTGATTGTCAATAATAACTGTAAAGCACTCCCCCTCATTAATATTGCTTCATTTGACCTGTTAATCCGTTGTGTGCGTTTCCTTGCAGACAGTGCAGATAATGGTGGGTGCGCTGCTCTTCCTGTTTGGTGTGGTGTCGTGGTTCTTTGGTCCATCTTACACAGTGTTGTCTGGAGTGTTCGTCTGGGAACCTTTATCTGTAAGCACACATCTGCATCCTCCACCAAACCCTATACTGTACACTGTACTGTGTTTATATTCATTCAAATCATTTGAGCTTTGAATTAAATAAACATACTGTACTAAGTATTTAAGTTAATACGTACATACTAATTACCTTAACTATAATTTAACCATACTGTCATGATTCATTTTAATGCTACTGTATGTTTTGTAAGAAGAGTCATAAATGTTTCATTTTGAAACCTAATTATTCATTATCTGACTGTTTTTTTCTCTTCTCCCCTAGTACATCATTGCAGGGTCATTAACGGTGGCTGCTGATAGGTCGATGAGCCGCTGCATGGTCAGTAAGCCACGCCCTCGACCACACCCTTACTGCTCTCTACAAGTCATTCCATTTGTTACTAGCTGTTTATTCTATTGCTGTTCTATGTTTCAGATTAAAGCTTCTATGGGGATGAACATTGTGGCTGCTATGGTGTCAGGTGTTGCCATCATCCTTTGCGGCCGGGACGCTGTAGGGCCTACCTGGTATAGATACGGGGTAGGACTATATTATTTACACTCTGAATTGACCCACACTGCTGCTAGGTCTCTGTTTGACCAGCTAGTTCATTCACCTGGTTCACTAGGTCCAAATGAGACCCTGATTAGACCACTGGTTTACATAATGTGTACATGATGTGTTTGTGCACATGTGTTGGTTGTCTTCAAATGCAGATATGTTGTTTTGTAAAGGCTTTGGGTCTCATACACAAAACTTTTAAATGTAGACTACCGTATATTGTAATGTATCCCTGCTCCTAAGTAAAAATCAACAGACCATTGTGGTTATGTGTTTGTTTACATGATGTTTGTTTGTTTATATGATGTGTTTGTTTCCAGGGCTTGTCGATGGGTGTGCTTATGCAGTGTGTCTTCAATCTGCTGGTGTTCATCATTTCCATCTGTGTGTCCGTTTTTGGCTGCAAAGCCACCAACAGACCCGATCCTGGTGAGACCTGAACACAAACACAATCTACATGACATATGACACCTGTAGAATCTGCCTGTGTTACCGTGATGGACCATCACACTGTTGAACAGCTGAATCTGCCCCGCCCCCACGTTTCCCATATTCAAGGCTATAGGTATCAGGAGTAGAAGATCCACCCTGTTAAATTCCATATCATTATATTCAGAAACTAACAGATATTGTTGTCTAGATATATTCTCCACGCTTCTATTCTCAACCAGTCACATACTTCATAATAGAGCACCCTATTTAAATGGGGAGGTTGCATTGCTTATTCCTTGCTTGCCTTTTTCTGTCTGTTTTGCTCCTGCTTTAAAACTGTCTGCTCACCCACGACCACCCCAGCTACCACCTGTCGTATTGGATCTACTTTATGTATGTGGGATTCAGAGTCCCGATTGGTAGTACTAGGGAGATGTAATATGCTTTTTCAGAGTACCTAAACGCAGATCCAATTCATCGCCAAACCAAATTAAATATATTGCTCATTATATATTTAATAAAATATATATTTGATCCATTCATGAGTTGTGCTGACTGAAATACAGTTATGCACAGAGCCTATTAGTCTGACTAAAGAGTTACCATGTTTTATTAATTAAAATGTTAATGACAACAATGCACAATGAATGACCTTTTATGAAGATCCATCCCATCAAGGAAACATGTGATATCCAACCTGATTGAGCTTCTAAGCTCATTCCTTTCCAGAAGGTGGTTCATCCCAAGGCTGTGGGAAGTAGTAGTGATGCACAAGCTTGTAGATCTGCTATATTCAAAAGATTTCAATACATTTTAGACATATGTGATCCCTACTGGTAAAGGCTTCCCCAAGTCGCGTATGTGGAAACGGTGGGAATTTAACTTCGATCTTTTTTTTGTGTGTTTTTCGTTTTTTTTTCATATTAACACAGTTCGAATGTTGAAGAAGGTTTCTATTGCAAAATATAGTTGTGGGAGAATCATTAAATGGTTACATTTGTAGGGCAAAGTAGGCTCTACTAGGCTGCTTTTGAGCGAGTCTCTGTGTTACTTTGGGGGGTGTAGAGACACTTGGCCGAGATTTGCATAGCCATTGTTCTCCGGATCTGCTATTTTCATGAAACCTGAAACCTTTTGTATGTCGCACTTTGGCGTTGATTTTAGCGTTTGGTTTGCGAATGGTTTGCATCATTTTGATCACAAGGTACCTTTAAAATGGTATATAGGTTGACTATGTAGATGACACACACACATTAGTGTAGACGTGTTTGTTTGTCTGAAAAAATGCAAAGAAAGGCTTGTTTCGCCGCTGCGGCCGTGTTTCCACAGCACCACCAAATCGTCTAAAATATTCTAAACCCAATAGCAATCTGGTAATATCAGGCTACATATCACTTAAATGTCAGAGCTTAACTCGGCATGTAAATATGATATAAATGAGTTAATGTGAAGTGGAATCGAAAATAACAGTGGAGGACTCGACGAGCGTTAGCTGAATTTGGCTAATAGTTAGCTTGTATGACGTTACTAACACACTGATTTTAGCCAAACGTGGTAATGTCCGCTAGCTATCGACGCAAGTCGCGTTATTACTCCCGTAATTTTCATGTATTGTACATCCCAAAATTAAATTTATTAACCATGTTATGGTGCTGTAATGACTTTATATTTTTGCAACATAATACTGTGTCTTTTTCACGGGGCTTCTGCATTTTCTTCTTCGTTGGTGTAAACAATGACACGGTTGCCAGATTTTTGAGAAAGAAATAAGCAACCAGGTCAATGAAAACAAGCCCAAAGATTTAAGTGACTATTAGGCTATATGAGCACTTTAAACCTATATGCATCGGCTATTTGAAAATAGACGATTTGGAAATAGCCGATCTACAAGCTCACAACAAAATAATAATGACAAATAAAAAGCAACTTCCAATATTTGCAAGCAACTTTACAGAAAACGAGGTCGCTTATTAGTATACATGGCAACACTAGTTAGAAACAGATCTGCTATGAAAATAGCAGATCTACAAGCTCACAACGCGTCGCCGCCTTGTGAGCTTGTAGATCTGCTATTTTGTATTTTGATTGAATACTTTATTTAGAAAAGACATTAATGAAACCAAATGGACCCATTTGGGTATTTTTTTCATGTAAGCCAGTAGTGAAAAGGGCAAACTTGCAGTTATGCATTAACAACTCAAGCCCTGTTTCAAACGGTGAAATTAAAAGACAAGTTGTGAGCTAATTAGTATACATGGCAACACTAGTACGTGAAAAAATCTATTATGATGATGATTATTTAATATGCCTATTTTTTACAACACAGATCCTCTATGGGGGTCCCTGGCACTAAATAGAGTGACTGAAAGGTGTCAATGGGGGAGTGATTAGAGGAGTGGCTAGGCTGAATAAATTACCCATTGTTCACGCCCATTACCTGGAGCTGAAAAGCTAAAAAAAAAAAAATGCCTCTTGCGGCATAAAGCATTGTACCCAGTCACATATGATAACTTGTGAAACAGGACGAGTACTTTTACTTTTGGTACTTTAAGTATATTGAATTGCCTATACTTTTGTAAGTGAATTTTGATTACCAGACTTTTACTTGAAACAGAGTGTTTCTAGATTGCAGTATTGTTACTTTTACTTAAGTAAAACATTTGAGTACTTTTTCCACCACTGACGTACGCTGTACTGTACCTGATAGCTGTCCTGTCTCCTCTCTTCTCCCCTGCAGAGCTTTGCACACGGAAAGCATGAGGAGGTGCAGGTGACACAGTGGGGTTGTGAGTGACGGTCAGACATGCCATCTGACCTCTTCACACCTCCCTGATCTTTCACTGATCTTTCCCTGTATATTCCCCCCCCCCCCCCCCCCATTGTCGTGCCTGATTTGCCAGGTGTAAAATTACACCAATTCACACCGGGCACCATATCACACCTGGCAAATGCCCCCTCCCCACCCCCTTCTACCTGACAATGCTTGGACTTCGCACAGACTTTCCACTGAAGTGCCAATGGCAGACCCTTTGAAATTCTCAGATGTCCCATCTGTAGCCTACCGTACTGGAGTGGTTGTGGGTTTGAGTCGCATTGTGTTATTAACATGCCCTCACACCGACACAATGTGTCATGTGTCATGTCATGTAAATATCGTCACATCATGTAAATAATGTCATGTCATGTAAATAATGTCATGTACATAAGTACAGTAAATAAAGACATGAAAAAATTAACAACACATATTCCATCATTTATTTGTTTTGCCCATTCAGATGCTCTCAGAGGTTATGTTTATAGATGGTGGCCTTCATATCATACAGACAGGCACGGTTTAAGAATGCAACATTATACAGCAATATACCCTTACATTCAATGTGTCTGCCAAGAAGGGCTTACTGCCCTTCAAGGACAAGAATGGATGTAAGAAACGTTTTTTTTGTTTTTTTTGTTCCATTAGAGTATTCACAGACAGTTTAACTTGCTCCCAAGGTGCTATTTGCTCAAATGTATTAAGGTTGAATTAATATTAATTCTAAAGTTTGTTCTCAGAGGTTATGTTTATAGATGGTGGCCTTCATATCATACAGGCAGGCACGGTTTAAGAATGCAATATTCTCTGTGTGGAGTTTGCATGTTCTCCCCTTGTCTCCTAGGGTAGTTAATACCCTCACAAAAACATGTAGTAATCCTGGTCGCTATACCGCCTCCCCCATGACAGCCGGGGCGCCTGATGGAGGGGAAAGGAACTGGTTGGAATAACGTGCTCCTTCCACGCGCTACGTCCAATTGGGGAAACTCCCCCCTGTCAGGTGACAAGAAGGTCAGTTGTTGGCTCTCGTGCATTGAAGGAGGCATGAGCTCTGCTCTGGTCTCCCTAGGCTGGCGGGGAGAGTGTAGCGCCCAGGATCACTTAGATAATTGGTACCGGGTGAAAAAGGGTTACAAAATCGTGGAATGTTTAAAAAAAAAGTTTTTTAAATGCAATATTATACAGTAATAGTATATTAACAACATTGTCCGTGACCTTGCACCTTCCCTATTACAGTACATGCCTTTGCTACTGCATGCACCTGCCCTCTTCAGCACCATAGACAGGGAAGGAGGGTCTGAGTTGAGAAAGAAGGGAAAGGGAAAAGAGGGGCCTGTCTATGATTATCCACATTAACCCTATAGCGTCCCTATATTGGGCATATTAAATACAAAATAAATTTATTTGTATTTTTTATTTCTTAAAATAGCAAAAACAGCAGATGTTTTCGCCAATAGCTAGTCACCATTTGTTTTACTAAAACCAGTTTCCATCCAATTCCATACAGGTGCTCTGCATGATACGATTAAGCAATCAACCTCCTTTTTTTGCGGGGAAAAATACATAATTAAAAAAAAAAATATATATATATATATATATATATATATATATATATATATATATATATATATATATATATATATATATATATATATATATATATATATATATATATATATATATGAGATTGGTTGTCTGCTTCCTCTGATGTCACTGTGGGTTTGTAGGTGAAGGTCAGTAGATTTCTGTCTGTAGAACAGAAACAGGAGTTAGTCTGTTTGCTGCAGCATACAGTATATATATATACAGTATGTGGTGTTTTTGATACATATTTCACTACAAAGTACAAATATATGACACCTGTAGTTCACAACACAAATCTTGTATGGGTGTCCCTGCTAATTTGGGGGTCC
This sequence comes from Gymnoscopelus braueri, assembly GCF_963280865.1. NCBI lineage: Eukaryota > Metazoa > Chordata > Actinopteri > Myctophiformes > Myctophidae > Gymnoscopelus > Gymnoscopelus braueri. Next base: position 54,871,798 of record NC_137605.1, on the reverse strand, counting down.
TTGACATGAAAGGGTTTGAGAACCACTGTTATATATATATGTTACAAATATATATTTCAACAGTTCCCATACATATTGCAAACTAATGTCACCTGTAGTTCAGATGCGTTACAAGTATATTTATGTCACCTATATGACATAAATAAATGTCACCCCTGTATTATGTTAATAGTTCAGATATACATTATGAATATGTATGTTACAAATATATTGTATGTAAGATATAGTTCAGATACAGTATATTACACATACTGTGTACCATTATGTCACCTACCGTATATTAGCACACAGATGTATGTTACAAATATATAATCAAATAACGGTTCTCATACATTTACAAATACATACAGTGTCTGTGTTTGTGTCACCAACAGTACAGTTGTCTGTCTATAATAATACATGTAAGTGGATGTGTTGTGGTTGTGGTGTTACCGCGTATACCGGTAGTCGACCGGTCACATGATCTGCTGAACAGCCAATCCCAACAGGAGACTTGCAGTCAATAGACCAATCCCTGAAGTCTAAAGAAGAGGTTAACAAAAGGTCATGAGATACTGAAAAACAAATTGGTTGAAAAGATAAATTCAATTTTTCAAAAGATTAACATTTTATTATATCATTCTATAGTTGTTATTGAGGTTATCATGGTTGTTAGAAAAGTGTGGCTCTTTAAGAGGCTAGCCGTGTGTGTGCGCGCGCGTGCGTGCGTGTGCGTTTGTAGAATAGAATTTTTGTATATTTTTAAGCCAAGGTTACAGCAATACACTGAAAGGCATACTCAGGAATGTGAAGTTTTGTTTAGCAGTACATCTGTAGTAAGTTGATTACTTAATTTAGCATTACTAAATGCTAAATAAAAACAAATAAAATAATAATAAATAATTACAACAAATAATTGTTAATATCCCTTATTTATCACATACAGTATGTGACTATTATGGGCTTTTTGAGTTATGGGGTACGGGTACTACTGGCGAGAGTGCCGATAAACAATGCGGCCCCCCAGAGTGAGTGTGGAAATGTTGTGGCCCTCACCATCTACAAAGTTGCCCACCCCTGGTCTAATATACTGTATGTTTGATATTTGTTTGATAATATCATGACAATTTAAATGTATGTTAACCAATATTATACCCTGGCATCTCTATTTTGGGAGAATTATTAAACATAAAAAGATTATTTAAAAAATTGCTAAATTAGCAATGCGTCGCAGTGCGCTATTTGTCATACGACAAAGTACATAGGGCCTAAGATGATAGGTTTTTTTTTGGGGGGGGGTTCTATAAAGAGTTCTGAGAAATCAGGAAGGATTTTCACACGTTAGTAGTCAAAAAATAGAATTTAGAATTATTTCATGAAGTGAAGAATATAGCAGACCTTGTTGATACTGCCACCAGTTGAGTTTCCTCCCAACGACTCATCTGTATTTCCAACAGTCGGCTTCCCTTCCAACACCTCATATATCGCTAGAAACACAACACATACATATTTACATTGGAACCATTTGAATTCAAATGGAATTGGAATTCAAATGGAATTCAAATGTGGAAGATGATATAATTTAACTGAAAAACACAGCATGACTTTAATATATTTATTCAGTACAGACAAAATTAATTACGAATCATTAATCTGTGTAAGTGTGCCATGTTTCATCTAGGTTGATGCTGGCTCTAAAAATGAAAGAGCCAGAGGAAAGCAAACTGACACTATGGGAGCCAACCCAGGGCAAAGCCAGGAAAGGCCACCTACGTAGATGTACTGCGGCGCGACAGCTTAGCTAACAACACTGGAGAGCTCAAGACCCTGATGTTAGATAGGAGGGCAGCGATTCAGGAGTCCCGAGTTGGTGTTGGCTAGACCGCACTCTCGCATCGCATCGCATAAAGCACATGACAGGCACATCCTATATTAAAGGCTTCATGACATTCAGTTTTACAACACATTAAAAGTATTTATCATGGTCCTTCAAACGTGTATTAAAAGTTTTAACTGAAAAATCCACTCCAGTGATCCATGGCAGGATTTTTTCTCTCTGATTTCTAAAGCCTTTTCAACTGCAATGAAAAAAATAGATCTTTGCCTGCGGGTGTGGCTGTTGAGGGATTTTGACTGTCAATCATCACCTCTGCACCTCTCCCCCCCCCAAAGGAATGGATAGGGGAGGGGAGGGGTGGAGACTGTGACATCAAAGTCAAGGGGCCAATCACAGATTACTTTTCAGCCCAATTATTCAGAAAACCCCAGATCACAGAAAATCCACTGAATGTTCAAAGTTCATATTTTTGGGGACTATTTGAGGTCATAAAACCCCCCAAAAAACATTAAAAAAAAAAAAAAGTGAAAATGAATGTCATAGAACCTTTAAAATATATATGGAGTAAATATGGAGTGTGTTGTCTTACCTCAATGTGTCGTCATGGCATCAGGCGCAAACAAATACGTTTTGGGAGTGAGAGTATGTTGCTTTTTGACACTGTTGATCTTCCAATAACCATATTTTTTTGTTCCACTGAATGCACCACAGGTTTTTGGAAGAATGTTCTAACCATGTGATGCTCACGATGAAAACGGCATGAAATAAAGTCCTATAACCAAACCAAGCCCTACTGCTACTGTCTTGTATTTCTGTAAGCAGTGGTGTCATGGAGGCCACAAGGAGTAGGACGGCATGTGGCCATTCATTTTTTCAGTTTAGTTTAAAAAGACTAAAACTAAGCTAAAAAACATTTCCTATACAAACATGTTTCCTAATTTAAGGTAAAATAAAATGCGTGCGGTGTGCGCGTGCCATGCGCGTAATGTCATTAAAATACCGTCATGCCTGTAAAAAAAATCACCATGACACGCTGTCTGTAAGTACTGCAGTATTGTGTCAGCATGTGTGTGTGTTCTTACTGGAATACTTGGATTCCAACATACATGTATTGTCGTATTCTGGTGTACTGTCATAGTCATAGTAGTCTTCTGTACTGTCGTGGGTCCAGTAGTCTGGCGTGGCCGTGACGGTGTCATCATCCTGTGGTTCTGACTCCCCCTCCACTGGACAGGAAACACAAACAATAAACAATGCATTTTGTTTGTTTTCGTTTTTTTCAGACAGAAAAACATTCTACAGGTACACGCTCTCTCTCTCTCTCTCTCTCTCTCTCTCTCTCTCTCTCTCTCTCTCTCTCTCTCTCTCTCTCTCTCTCTCTCTCTCTCTCTCTCTCTCTCTCTCTCTCAAGTGGAAGTATTCAGTTCTGCACCAGTCAAAATCACCTGTCATTTGTTGTTTATATAACAACAAATTGGGAGGGTAAGCGTGAAGGCTAGGAGGCGCTAATTGACTGGACAAGCTAGAGAAAATGGTGAAAAGAGTTAGATCGATCTATCTATCTACAGTATATACAGGTACTGTACTGTATATACTGTAGGCAGTAACGCCGTGTATAATTGCTGTCGGGCAGAAACCAGCTAACTCCATTTTGACGCTTTTGCATTTCTTTCCATAAATCAGTGCTATTGAACACCCTTTACGTCTGTGTGTTGGTAAAAAATAATATTGAACCAATGAAAAGTATTAAAAAGCGCTTCTGACAAAACCCCATTGGATCCTCAAACTTTCTGCTAAACCAGCTAACTCCACCAAAGGGGGGTGGAGTTAGCTGGTTTTGCTGAATCCAGGCTCCACCCCCTTTTGACCTCCAACCTCATTGTGAGCTTGGAGGTCCATTTATCTGTTCTTATCAATGATGAACCAAACCTCCTAACTCAACTTTTTGTTTTGTTTTTGTCATTTCCTGAAAAATTAACATTTTAAACAACGGCAGAGATATACTGTATACACTGTTATACACTGTTATACTTACACGTATAATAATCTGTTTTATTAGAGGTTGTAGTCTTTGTAGAGTAGTTAGTATGCGATGTGTGCTTGTACAATACATGCATGAATGTATGTGGACATCTACAAAATACCATTATAGTAATTAGAAAATAAATAAATGTGATTATGAGGAAAAAGAAGCTACAGTACCTCCTGTGTGGAAGAGCAGCATCATCCAGATGACCACCAACATCTTCTCAGTCATTCTGTCTCCACAGTGACCCTGTTTCTGTTCAAAATCAGACAAGATCAGTTTACATGATGCAATAAATATACAGGAGTTATACTGGTTACGTGGTTACATTGCTTTTGCTGAGAGATACATCATACAGTTATTAGACAGTAATGAATCTCCGCTAAGAAATAATATAAAGACTTCTATCCTGATTATGACAACTACATTTTAACACTTTCACTCTTAAAGCAGCACGACAACTATTTCTTTCCTCTGGATCTTCCTCAAACTCAGCAACAAGAACAATACATACACAGAACATCTTGTGTTGTTTTATAACAATATATTGTGGTCAGATTTTGTCCAGAATCATCTATTTAACTGATTAATTTCGGTGAAAGGTGTCATCAAATTATTGTGTTCTACCTCTTTATGTGTTTTCCTCCTGGTGTTTCTTCTTGATGGTAATGTCTCTTCGATCTTTCTGCTGTTAACTCTCTTCTCTGTCTCTTACTCGTCTGCCTTCTTTGCACTATTTGTTGCACACTTGTATGTGTTTTAGTGTGGGTGGAGCACCGAGCAGAAACAAAACCATTTTGTTCTGAATGGGGTTTTCAGCGTTTGTTTCCCCTTTCCTCACTGAAATGTTTATACTGTGTATGACAGTGAACAGCATCCGTAGCAATGCTTGATACTGAATTCAGAGTCCATTATGCTGAATTTCTAATCATTTTACTGGATCTTACTAAAGCTTTAGCTGCATGTGTAATAATAATACAACTTCCAGTTGACAGGAGATGTGCTTAATTTGAATTAAAACAAATATTGAAATAACTTGATCTCATAATGAGACCTGACCTCATTGTGGCTGAAATGGCTTCCTGTTCACACTGAAGTGAAACTGTCTCCAAAAGAGGAGGTAGTACCATTTTCCCGTTAGACAGACCCCCCCCCCCCCATTTTCGTACGTATGTTATTTATTTTTTTCTGCATTTTTGTTTTGTTTGTACATAAAGTGTTATTTTTTCTGTATTTTTGTGTTGATATTTGAACTGTTTGGTTGCTACTATGTATGTCTATGAATTGAATACCAATGAGCCCAATGGAAACAAAACGTTTTTGGATGGACCTTTTAGTCAAAGTATTATAAATGTAATTGTGCTGATTACATTTTTTGCCAAATAAAATATTCAATCAATCAATCAATCTCCAATAAAAGACTGTTTCTGACTGGCTCTGACTGGCTCACAGCTCTAATGAAACTGATACAACATTCTAGAATGGTTCCTTGCACTGTGATGAGACAATGTATCTGTGACTGAAACATCATTAACCACATGAACCCTAAGGTCCCTATTCTGGGGGTGAACAGTCAGCAAAAATAGCAGATCTACAAGCTCACAACGCATTGTGACCTATTTTTGGTGAAGAGATTTGGTTTAGAGGGGTATTGACCTGGGTAGACCCCATCAATTAGGTAAAATGGATGCTTATTTGGGTGCAAACCTATGCAGGCACCAATAACAATAGAATAGAATAAAATAGAATAGAATTCAGAGATTCTAGTGAGACTATGTTGTTAGTCAATAGTGTTTCTGTTGTGACACTTGAAATAAACTGACAAGTTACATGCCAATAGTTGACTTTCTTGTGTAAATTGTCATCTTGAAATGGAAATGGAGTCCAAAAGAATTAGGACATCCTATGTTTAAATGCAGCGCAGGATTAATTAAAGTTAATTGTGAGCAGGGCCGTTTGTAGGCCCCAGCGCTATGGCCAGGTACAGTAGACCACACACACACACACACACACACACACACACACACACACACACACACACACACACACACACACACACACACACACACACACACACACACAACTAGCAGACAGTTCCAAAGTAAGCAAAACAAACAATGTAACTAATAATGTAACATTATACGTAAGTGTCACAGCTTGCTTACATGTTATATCCTTCACGTACAGACTGTATCTGTCAGGGTGACAGATACAGTCCTTATTATTGTAGTTTGATCGATATTCATAGGGAAAAACTATGCTTGTGAACTCCTGCAGGGCAGAGCAGAGATCAAAGAGAGAGAGAGAGAGAGAGAGCTTCATTCATGGTGGTCACTTTATTAAGGCCTTGCTATAAGTAGCCTACCTTGCTATAAGTAGCCTACCTTGTTATAAGTAGCCTACCTTGCAGGCTTTCATTTAATACACAATCTATTTACAATGCTTAATGCCACTTGTATGCAAATGACAAATCCGTATGAGAACTCAACAATTTGTTAAATCACACACGACCACACAGTGCGCACACACCACAGCGGAAACAAAAGTCAGTGTTTCAGCACCATAGAGACGGCACCTTATTTTACCCAGAAATGAAATAAACAGCAAACTTGACATTGTACTATTCTTCTCCGTTTGTGACCTCATCTAGTAATACCAGGCCCACAGTAAAACTTTTCAAAATTTGGGCGCCCCCATGAACACTGTATCTGTTATGCCTCTACATTAAACAGTGATACTTAAACTACTTCTGGTAGATAGTTTCGTACCAAAAATATATGCTACTTTCTGAAGTCATGTAACTAGAGGAATAGCCAGGGGCCGTACAGGTGGAGTTGCATCAGCATATTATAGTCAACTCAGGGACACAAATCTAAATGGGTTTAGAATTTATTTCCTTTAAAAGTACATTAATTAAAAATGGATGGATGATCAGAGCATCTGATTGGTTGTCTGCTTCCTCTGGTCACTGTGAGTTTGTATAGGTGAAGGTCAGTAGATTTCTGTCTGTAGAACGGAGACAGGAGTTAGTCTGTTTGCTGCAGCATACAGATATATACAGTATGTGTTGCTTTTGATACATATTTCACCCATAGTTCTCATTACAGTACAAAGTGCAAATATATGACACATGTAGTTCAGATATGTTACAAATATATATTATGTCACAACACAAATCTTGTATGGGGGTCCCTGCTAATTTGAGGGTCCTTGACATGAAAAGGTTTGAGAACCACTGTTTGATATATTATGTCATTAATAGTTCAGATATATGTTACAAATACATATTTCAACAGTTCTCATACATATTGCAAACTACTAATATGTCACCTGTAGTTCAGATATCTCTGCTGTCGGGCAGAAACCATTAACTTTTCAGGGACAACACAATACTGCTTCATCAAAGTTTGTATGGTGAATTTATACATCGTCAGATACTTGAATGTGTCCTTATATTATCATCACTTTACCCAAATACAGCTCAAGTGGAGTTAGGAGGTTTTTGACCATTAATGTGAAGATTTCTTTCCCGTCTAACTTTTTTTCATCAACCATTTTAATTGGTTCCATATTTGTAAAACCTGCACCAACAGACGTAAAGGGTGTTCAATAGCACTGATTTATAAAAAAATATTAAAAGTAGAAAAATGGAGATAGCTGGTTTCTGCACGACAGCGACGATATGTTACAATATACTTATGTCACTTATAGTTCAGATATATGTTATAAATGTATAAGTCGCGTACTACATAATAGCTCATATATATATATATATATATATGTGTGTGTGTGTGTGTGTGTGTGTGTGTGTGTGTGTGTGTGTGTGTGTGCGTGCGTGCGCGTGTGGTTCAGATATATGTTACAAATATATACAGTGTCACCAACAGTGCAGTTGTCTGCCTATAATAATAATAATAATACATGTACTGAGTGTATGAATGTCATTTGTCTTGTGGTTACTGAGGTGTTGTGGTTGTGGTGTACCGTGTTACCATGTATAGTGGACCGGTCACATGATCTGCTGAACAGCCAATCCCAACAGGAGACTTGCAGTCAATAGACCAATCCCTGAAGTCTAAAGAAGAGGTCAACAAAAGGTCATGAGATACTGAGAAACATGTAGATTGGTGAAAAAGGAAATGATATACTTTAAAAGATGAAAGCAGATTACTACAGAATGTTATACAGTTATGTTATTCTTAGATGGTTGTTATGAAGGTTATTATAGATGCCATCTATGAGAGAGAGAGAGAGTGTGTGTGTGTGTGTGTGTGTGTGTGTGTGTGTGTGTGTGTGTGTGTGTGTGTGTGTGTGTGTGTGTGTGTGTGTGTGTGTGTGTGTGTGTGTGTGTGTGTGTGTGTGTGTGTGTTCTGTTGGTTTGTTCGATGGACCGATCAGTGCCACAGAAGTACCTCTGCTATTCCCCCCCCCCTCCACATAGGTTTCATACATTTTTAAATATAATATTAATAATAATAATAATAATAATATCTGGAATTTAAATAGCACTTTTCTAAGTACTCAAAGACGCTTTACATGTGTGTGGGGGGGCCAGGGGAGAGGACAAAAAAAGAGAACGGCTTTATTAGGAAAAACTCAGATAAGCAAAAGCAATAAAACACAAAAAATTACGAGTTGACATCAAATTCAACTTGGAAAGGCGATTCTGGACAGGTGGGTTTTCAGGGCGGGTTTGAAGGTAGGGAGGGATGGGGCGTCTCTGATATGTTTGGGGGAGTGAATTCCAGAGGGAAAGATGTCCCAGGTTCGGAGCCTGGTCTTGGGGACCTCCAGGAGGCCAGCGTCACTGGACCTGAGGGAACGGGACGGGCGAGGAGGCGATGTCGCTCGAGGAGGGCAGAGAGGCAGTGCCTTGTAGGTGGTGAGCAGCATTTTAACCCTTTAAGGCCGGGAAGGGAACACATCGTGTGTCATTTTAAGATTTCTTTGGCTATTCAAAAATAGCAGACATCGAGTGCCGCGTGCTGCTATTTTTTAGAAAAATCGTGAAAATTTGTGCAAATCTTTTATATACATTTTTAACTCAAATCTTTGCTTCTGGGGGTCCCTGGAACAAAATATTTTTAGATGGGAGGGGGTCCGAAGACAAATACATATTATTTTGGGGGTCCTTGACATGAAAAAAGTTTGAAAACCATTGATGATATAGCAACATAAGTAAAAAAATATATATAATAATAATAAACTTTAGGGAAAGAAAACTGTTAGGATTTAGAAGACATTATTTTGAAAAATCCCCAGAAGCAAAGATTTGAGTTAAAAACTTTTGCTTTAAAAAAGTATATATATATTCAAACTAAAGATTTGCACACATTTTCACGGTTTTTAAAAAAAATAGCAGATCTACTACTATATCTGCTATTTTTATATAGCCAAAGAAATCTTAAAATGACACAGATGCGTTCCCGGTCTTAAAGGGTTAAAGTGGACTCTTTGTTTGAAGGGAAATATGTTATAATGGAAGTAATAGGGCTCTGATTGGGCTGAAACCAAATTTGGAGTCATATCATAATTATGTCATAGATGACTGACGCCACAGGCTGGTCACATGAAGTCCCACGTTTTCGCACTTTGACATTTGAAAAACAGAATTATCAGACATTATTTCATAATGGAGTGAGGAATATAGCGTACCTTGTTGATACTGTGTGTGTGAGGATGACTTCCACTAGTCAACACTGGCACTGCAAAAGAACTGTAATCCACCGCTATAGAAACACAACACATTTGGATTCATTTAGTTCATATTAATGTATTTATTTTTGCATTAATCTCTCAAGACAGGTTCAGAGCCCCGCAGCTGAATCTGTCGGCAACTCCCATTACAACGTGTAGAGTTGTTGTTATTAGGAATGAAAACAAAGGAGTACCACCGGAAGAGGAGGGCTGAAGGAGAGTAAATGGAACGACATCCGGTCTATACACAGGAAATGGAAATGGGCCGGTGCCTCCCTTTTTTTGCCGATGGGTTCCCAGATTGATTTTGCACAGACAATCGGTATACATTAATTACTAATCACTTATCTGTGTAAATGTCCCACCTATATCACCTGGGTTAATGCTAAAAGTTAAAAGAGTTAAAAAGAAGAAAGAGGCACGTAAAAAGGTACATACTGTAGGCTGCATAAAAGCATACAATTCTGGACTTTGACGCAGCATGCATGATGCAATACATATATATATCATCACACACTAACCTCACAAACCTGAACACACACACGCACGCAGGCATGCACGCAGGCACGCAGGCACGCACGCACGCACGCACGCACGCACGCACGCACACACACACACACACACACACACACACACACACACACACACACACACACACACACACACACACACACACACACACACACACACACTCACACACACACACACACACACACACACACACACACACACACACACACACATATATATATAGGCCGATGTGAACGATTTGCGGCAGAGGTTCTTCCTTTGCCTGTTATAGCACCACCATGAGTTCAATTTGAAGGAAAAAAAATCTTCCTTGGTCTAGTCAGAATATGCGTGTAAAGTTTCACGGCAATCTGACACTGCGTTCATGATTTGAGGCATTTTGTTAAAAACGGACCACTCCTGCAAACTTTGGACGCCAATCTTAGCCAATCAGGATGGAATGTGAAAAATCTGACAGATCCGTCTTGATGACATGACTATAAAGATAATATGTAGCGATTGACATGATGTTTGGACAAAATCTGTAGGAGTAATATCAAATAATGTGTTTCCTCCTGGTGGCGCTATAACAGGCCGATATTTCTGGTTCTGCTCTGGCCTCCAGGGAGTGAGCATGCACAATTTCACACCGATCGGACCAATCGGTGCTGGAGATTAGCTGCTCAAAGACAGAATGACTGACGGACAACGCACACACAGACAGACAGTATAGTGTCAGTTGCCCACTACTGAGGAGTATAGCGTCAGTGCTAAAGTACTGTAGGTCAGTATCAGAAATACTATAAGGTACTGTGTCAGGGCCAATGTGTCAGCATGTGTGTGTTCTTACTGTAGTCATTGTAGTAATAGTCTGTTGTCGCAGTGACGGCGTCATCCTGGGGTTCTGACTCCCCCTTCACTGCAGGAAACACAAACAGGAATGCCTCCATTCAGTCAAACAAAACAACAAACATATTTCCCACTTTCACCCCTGGTCCTACATCAAACTCACAATCATAGAAAAACACACAAACGTTTATTTACTTATTTATTTATTGTGTCTAGTCAACCTCAGAGTGTCACACAATAATATTTATAATTATTTAATATGATATAATATTTATCAACCTATATGACTGTGAATGTGTGACTACAACTCTCCACAGAGTCTGTCTGGTTGTGGTCTTGTTGTGGGTCCATGTTCTTCCTCATGTTTCCTGACCTCGTGTTCAGTGGTTTCTTCCATTTCAGTTTGTTCTCTAAAGTTGTATTGTATGGCTTCCTCATTTGTTTCTCTAACTCATACTTTCTTTTTTTCCCCATCGAGTTAAAATATTTCATTAGATGGGAGATAGTTCTAACCAAGCCTTTTAAAAGGTTTATCATTAACCTGATAATTTGTCCCTAATGTATAATCTGTTTAATTAGAGGTTGTAGACTTTGTAGTTAGTGAGTGTGTGAGTGTGTGAATGAATGTGGACATCAACAAGATACACAATTAAGCAATAAATCACAGTAATTACAAAAGAAACAATATGAGTTTTAAGAAAAATAAGCTACCTCCTGTGTGGCCCATCATCACAGAGAAGAGCAGCATTATCCACATGACAACCAACATCTTCTCAGTCATTCTGTCTCCACAGGACCCTGTTCTGTTCAAAATCAGACAAGATCACTTTACATGATGCAATAATTATACAAGAGTTATACTGGTTAGTGGTTACATTGCTTCTGCTGGGAGAAATTGGAACACTTAAATTACATACATCATACAAGACTTCTAATACTCATTATTATGAGTATTAATAAGGGGCAGCAGTGGCTCAGGGGTAGAGTGACCGGGTAGAGTGAACTGGAAACCGCAAGGTTCCCAGTTCGATCACGGGCTCCCCCAGAGTTAAGCCCCTTACACACCGGGGGCGAATTTTTCATGCGAATAATATGTTTTTTTAAAAAAACTTATAAAGTCAATGCAAGCTTACATGGAGCGAAAAAGCGTCTTTTAATTATTCGGAACGAGTCCGAATTTTGTGTGTAATGACCTTAAGTGTCGAAGTGTCCTTAAGCGAGACATTGAACCCCTAATTGCTCCAGATGAGCAGGTTGGTGCCTTGCATGGTTTCCTCCGCCATTGGTGTGTGAATGGGTGAATGTAATGCACAATCTATGTAAAGCGCTTTGGATAAAAGCGTTATATAAATGCACCATTTTATGAGTATAGAAGTTTTTTCCCTTTCTCCTCTGTAATTAGCTATTATTTGTATTTGTGGATGACATGTGTTAATATTATTTGAAGTGAATCTGAATAGAAACAAGTCCCCGCAACGAGAGTTTTACTGTACTTCATATAGATACTTAGTACTTAGTAGATAAATACAAAACTTTAGTATTTGCGCTGTTTGTTGTGACTAACTCTGTACATGCATTCATTCATTCATACTTCCATGCTGTTTACATTTTTATCTAATAACATATTCAACCAACAATCAACCATGACAACTACATTTTAACACTTTCAGTCTTAACCCTTTAAGACCGGGAACGCATCTGTGTGTCATTTTAAGATTTCTTTGGGCTATTCAAAAATAGCAGATCTACAAGCTCATAGCGCGGCAGCTTATAGATCTGCTATTTTTTGAAAAATAGTGAAAATGTGTGCAAATCTTTGAATACCTTTTTTTCTGTAGCGCAAATTTTTAACTATGTTACAACTTCTGGGGGGTCCCTGGAACAAAATATTTTGAGATGAAAAGTTTGAGAACCACTGATTATAGCAAAAAAAAAAAGGATTTAGAAGACATTTGTAGAATCCTCCCAGAAGCAAAGATTTGAGTTAAAAATGTTCAAAAATTTTCAAAAAATTGCAGATCTACAAGCTCATAGCGCGGCACTCTGTGCCGCGCTATGAGCTTGTAGATCTGTTTTTTTTGAATAGCCAAAGAAATCTAAAAAATACACAGATTCTTTCCCGGTCTTAATGGGTTAAAGCAGCGAGACAAGTTATAACAACTATTCCCTCTGTGACATTCCCCAAACTCAGCAACAAAAGCAATGCATTCAGAACATCGGTACGACTACCTTCTATGTCAGATTTTGTCTAGAATGATAATTATCATAGTATTTAACTGAATATTATTCAGTGATTGAAGGTGTTATAAAATGATTGTGTTCTACCTCTTTCTGTGTTTTCCTCCTGGTGTTTCTTCTTGATGGAAACGTCTCTCTGATCTTTCTGCTGTGTGATCTCCCCTCTTTCCTCCATAATTCAGGAAGTTTCTTTGAATGCCAACTGGCCTGACGGCTCCTCCCTGCAGCTTAAAAAACACTCAAGTTAAGAGTTGATCATGATATCAATGGCATAACATAATATCTGGTTTGCCTATTTTGCCATGTTATTTATCCCAGTGTAGAAATGTGTCTGCTTTATTAAACCATCCTAAGTATTAGCAGCTATACTGTGCAGCACGTGAAGACCACAACCTTCTTACTGTAAACACTGTGCCACTCATAAGCAGACTGACGTAAACACAGATAGATAACCTAGGGGCTCTCGTGCCAAAATCATAAATGTCATCAGTTTACTGTATGTTTAAAAAAAACTATTGAAATGGATTCTAACTGTCTTTGCTCTCCTCCTTGCTGTGCTGAGTAGGCTACTTTTAAGGAAAGGGAAATTTTGTTTGATACAGAAACCAAATAATGCGGAATAGGTTCTCAGTGTTTCCCTTTTCCTCACTAAAATGTTTATACTGTATGCCAATGACCAGCGTCTTTGTATCAATGCTACTGAATGTGTCAAACAGTGTGTCTAATAGACTAACTGTCCAGAGACTGAAACATCACTATTCTGGGGCGAACATTCATGTAGACTAGAGGGAAATACTAGCAGACCTGTTATAGAGACCTGGGGGACCCCGCTCAGCAAAGGGTGTAAGTGAAAGGGATGCCCCCCCCAGTCAGTGTTAGCACCACAGACATACCGCTATGGGGAGCCAGAGTCCTTGTCCCATGTACGGTTCCGGACCAGGCCAGCAATGTGTCAATGTGCAAGACTCTTAACCCCTAATTGCTCCCTGAGCGCCGTAGAATGGCTGCTCACTGCTCCTAGTAGTTAGGTGGGTAAATGCAGGACACATTTCACGCAGGTGCAAATATATTATACAGTGACAAAAAACACACCAAGGAGTGGAGAACAGAAGTATTGTCATTATTATTACACCACTTTATTTTACCCAGAAAAAGGCAGTCTGTCTAGGCCAATATTCCTATCAAATAAAAATGTGTCGGCTACATTAACTGTTGCCAGTACAAGTTTTAATAAAATAAAATAATAATACAATAATAATATAATAACAAAATACAACAATCAGTGAAGGAAAGCACAGACAGCACAGACAGCACAGCCATGTCCAACAATCAACAATGCAACTCAAATCTCAAATCAACTCAGAAACGCTTCTTTATTTTCAAGCCAAGAAGTCAGGGGTCAAGAGCAACACATTGTAGATGTGTACTTACAGTACATTTTTTACAGTATTTTTTTTTTTACAGTACAACACTGGCCTTCTATCTGGAGCTGGTCTCCAAGTGCTGTACAATGGCTGCAGCACCTGGCTGCAATAGTTAGGATGGTTTAAACACAGCTGACTCATTTCTCCATCAATGATGTACAACTTAACCAATGGGACATTTTGCATAATGAGTACTTTTACTTTTGGTACTTTAAGTACATTTTTATGCCAATACTTTTATACTTTTACTCAAGTACATTTTGAATTCTGGACTTTTACTTGTAACAGATTTTTCTACATTGCAGTATTGATACTTTTACTTAAAACATTTGAGTACTTTTTCCACCACTGCGCAGTCTGCGCGCACACACACACACACACACACACACACACACACACACACACACACACACACACAGAGAGAGAGAGAAGACGCTGGCAGAGATATAATTGGTAGAAGTGGTGTTGAAATACAGACTGATTAGGAAGCGTAGCAAGCAGCAGACCAGTGCACCAGTAGTTAAGTTGTGTTGTGTGTATGTGTGTGTGTGGCCAATAAATACAAACAGCAAACTGCTACTGTTTCTTCCATCTGTCGAGCAAACATCCCCAGCAGCAACCGCATTGCTACAAAAAACAGATGTTATTTTAAGACATTGATACTATTATCAACTCTTGACTTGAGTGGTTTTTAGGCTGCAGGGCCTGTAACCAGGAGTCGGCATTAAAAGAAACTTCCTGAGTTGTGGAAGTGCAAAGGGGAAAGACGTGGATCAGCAGAGGCACAGAAGAGAGTTCAAAGCAGGAGGATCAGAGAGACATTTCCATCAAAAAGAAACACCAGGAGGAAAGCACACGGAAAGAGGTACATTGCATTTATAACACGTTTTATCGCTGAAAGAATCAGTTTAATTGTTTATTCTAGACAAAATCTGATCTGACTACTACAACATTTTGCTGTAAAACAATGCATGCATTAATGTGAATGCATTGTTTTGATTGCTGAGTTTTGGGGATGATTGCAGAGGGAATAGTTGTCATAACTATTTTGTTTTGCTGCTTTAAGACAAAGTGTAAAAATGTGGTTGTCATAATGTGTTACATTATGTAGTTATAGTGTCAATACCGTAGGTTCTCCCAGTATAAAATCCTGTGCATATTATTATCATTATTATACATATTTGTGTGCTTTGTAAAGGAACAGGGTGAGGATGTTGGCTGTCATCTGGGTGATAATGCTCTTCTGTGTGATGGGTGGTGCCCAGAGTGAAGGATCTCACATAGGAGGTAGCTTCTTCTTATGATGTGTAATCATAAAGTATACGTTTTTTAAATGACTGTAATATTATCATTGTGAATCTTGTTGTCCAAGTATTTATTGTACAAGCACACATCACATAACTACGATGACTACAACCACTTTATACTGTATATAGTTATTTTCTGATTAGATTACACATTAGGGACAATACACAGGAAAATGATAACACTTTTTATTGTCTTTTGATGAAATATTGTTAGAAAATATTAAAATAAAACGATGGGATATTGTTTATTTATGTCTTTGTTTTAAACAGGTGCTGTTCAGAAATCACACGAAAACTACTTTGACGGGTGGAGCATCACCTTCAGCGAAGACCTAATCACATCTGAAGCTGGACTCTGCGTAGTTATCCCGTGTTCCTTCACTCATCACGATCAATTCAAACCCATATCTGCAACGTGGCTGAAATGTGAAGCGTCCAAGCGTAAATGTAACGACCGCGACATTGTGTTCTACTCCAAGAGCGTCGCCAAAGCTCAGGTTCCGTTCAGGGGACGAGTGGCCCTGCTGGAGCCGAACATCACCCGGAAGAACTGCAGCATCAGCATCAATGACCTTCAGGAGTCTGACACTGGATCATATCAGTTTAGAGTCGAAGGTCATCAAAACGGACAGACTGATGGATATAGATTCGGTCTGAAGAATCTCCTCACAGTTACAGGTATGATGTGCTGCTGATTTGATACGTATATGGGGTGAGCACCCTCACACAACCCACACACCAATATATAACATTGCATTGTCAGCATTGCAAAATAAACATTATACACTTTTCACTGGAAAGGGTTTACCCTTTTTAATCTGCTCTGGCTGCGACCGAAACGCGTTAGCGTTCTCGCAATAAAATGAGAAACTACATCTGAGCCACTGTCTAGCACGACTTGCAGTATTCATTTTGGAGTGCCGCTCTTTCCACTTACTGTAGGTGGTTTTTGATTTGGTTTGCAACAAAGCTTACAGTGTTTGTTATTAACTGTTCCACAGAAGTAACAGACTCTGACTGCATTACAATGATCAAAAACAGAGCCAACAGTAACAAAATAAACATAACAATATTTGGACTGTGAGAATCAAGGAATGATGGGTACAATTTCATCCATTAAAACGCTAAAAGAAGGCCGACAGAAATTGATTTGACGACCAAAACATCTGCATGCCAGGTACTTGTATTCCGGTTGCTTAAGACCAGATTTTTGAAAAATGTGGACACGGCTGACAAAAGCGTCAAAATATATGTTTTTGGGGTCAAGGAATTCATTAAAGCTATTGAGAATATCAATAAGTGACTATATCTGCCAAGATGTGAACATTTGGTTCATTCTGGCAATATATCTACACAACTTTGTATGCCTCGGCTAGATTATGCACAACATACTGTATTGGTATGATTTGTATTTAGCTTGACATATCTGACTCTTTGTTATTTCCTATTTATTTTCAAAAGAAAGGAAGCAAGTGTTGAACCGCCTTCAATTGTTGCCTTCACTTGGTTTGCTCCGGCAGTCTGCATGTAACTACTGCAGAACTTTGACAGAGTAGCAAACGTGGAAACTGTGATAAGAAAGGCTGCAGCAGAATAGTTATCTGAAGGGTTCTGGAGGTGCAGTGGAGCTCACCAAGAATCCCTCAGCAAGTGGATGATCGAAGGGCCCAAACAAGCACAACTCCTAATACAGTTTGAGCAGGAGTATAGCAAAAGGTTATGAACAACAACACCATGAAGAAGTAATGTTTACACAAAAGACATTCAAAGAGTAAGCACTGTTGGTACACACCATCAGTGTGTACCAATGGGCAATCTGTTCCTAGATGATACCCACAAGCATGAAATGTGATTGACGAGTCAGTAGTTAACAAAGTCTACACTGTGGAATCAGTGGGCAGAGATCTGAACAACAAGTACCTTAAGACAGTGATCAGGGACCGCAGACACTCCATTCATGAGCCCATCAAATAGAACTCACTCACTCTCTTCAGATGCCCAACACCCAAGACCAAGCAGACAGGGCAGATCACAATGTTGAAGGATGATGTGGTGGCACTCTTCTCCGGATTATATATAGCCATGCAACACAGAGAGGGGGGCATGAGCACCTTCTTTAATCATGAAAACCATCCATGCCCTCCCTCTCTGTCTGACAGAGGGAAACTACGGCTGGGAAATAAGTCAAAAGCTCTTCACTTTATTCTCGGGGAAGATTGCATTAACTGCCTGGCCAGAGGGCAAGCTGGTCTTCATCACATCTGGCATCACAGTGGTCGGCACAGACACCAGCCACTCCATGCTGCCATGTAACCACGAAGAGGCTGACACCAGGATAGTGATTCACCTGCTTGAACATGGCTTTCACAGTCATCATGTATGATAAGACAAGTGATTTGGAATCTGTCAATGAAGCACGGCGAGAGTTGTTCTGCCAGAAGAACAAAACGATGGAACACATTCCACCAATGCAAGATTCACTGTTGCAACACGTGAAGCGAGTTGCCTACCAGTCTGGGATCTGGGCCACGTCTGAACTGGCCCAGCAGCCGACACCCAGTCCAGAAGGATGGGGATGGACATTGGTTGACAACAACCAGGTCTGGCTTCCTGTGTGGAGCATTCTACCGATGGCGTCAAAAGCCTGCAATGAACTGGTTGTGGTGCAAGGTGCTCATGCAAGAAGGCACAGATCTTTGCAGTTGTCAATGTGACAGATAATTTGAATGTCAATTCACTTCATGCTCCATTTTCTATGTGTCTGACTGCTAACCGAGTAAAAAATTATGTAAATATGTTGAATGACCATATTTATTTGATCTTGCCACAAATAAACATCTAGTGGTATTCTCAATAGCTTTATTGCATTCCTTGACCCAGATAATGTATATTTTGACACCAAGATTGACCTTCTAAGTGGCTTTGAAGCCGAGATATTGGCACTTATAGATATTACATGGTGGACATCTTTGAAATCCAAGATGGCCGCCTTCTGCCATCTTGATGACGTGGCTCCCCTTCCAAAATGAAACTTATGGTGATGGAGAGCATGTAGAAAAAAATTGGCGCTTTTGTCAGCCGTGTCCACATTTTTTTGTTAACAGCCCTGACTATTGCACTCCCTTACGCTTATAGGCTCTTGACCAAGGTACTGACTGTCATTACAAGTGGAGTTGGTCCCAGAGTGCTGCATGGTGGCTGCTCACTGCTCCTTATGGGTTAAATTCAGAGGATACATTTCCCAGAGGGGAGACTAAAGTCAAATAAAATCAAAAATATACAAGATGATCCCATTTTTGTTGTTTACTACCATATTAATCAACCAAAAAGTATGTTGTGTCTCTCTCCCCTGAATGTTTCACTAATGAAGATTATTATTATTATTATTATTATTTTTTTTATTAAGCTTTTGCAGATACAGGCTTTATGAAAAAAACATTCAAAGAACCTATCACTGATCTGCAGCTACTCAGTCAGGGGTATGTATAAACTGAATGTTTGATGATTTAATGTCCTTGAGCTTCATGGGATTACAGTCACATACTACTGAGGAGGTGTTTGTTCAGCCTCTTCTTAAAGGCATGAATACTACTTGATGTAATGTCTCCAACAACCGCAGGGGGAAGGCTGTTCCATGTTGTGATAGCAGAGTGGAGAAAGCTCCTATCAAGGCATTTGGTGTTTGACTTGAGGATGGTCAGAGCGTGGCTTGGTAGTACCCTCCGGGTGATACGACCTGGGATTTGAGCTTGGGGTAGCAGTGCTTTGAGATCCACTGGACAGCTGGGAGTGTGCATCTTATAAAGAACAGTTGTTGCTGCAACTGTTCGACGATGACTCAGCTTACTGATGGCATATTGCTGTAGGGCAAGGTCCTCATCCACCCCGATGATCTTTAGAGCCTTTTTTTGGATGATGTCTAGCTGCCTGAGAGTGGTCTGAGAGGCATTCATCCAGGCTAGGCAGGAGTACTCCATAATACTCCTGACCTGGGTCTTATAGATGTTGGCTCTGCCTTTAGCATCAAGCTTGTTGGCCAGCTTACGTAGTGCTCCAAGACGTTGTCCAGCACGTTTAGAGATGTTGGACAGATGGCTAGTCCACGTCAGTTTACAGTCTATGCAAAGACCCAGAATCTCCATCTGCTCGCTGAGTTTGATTTTAGCGGTCCCAAAGAAGAGATCTGGGCGAGATGGGTTCCTCTTTCTGGACAGGATTATAGCCTTGCACTTGCTGGGCTCGAAAGTGATCTTCCAGGCGGCAGCCCACTTTCGGATGTTTTCCAGGTCTTTGTTTAGGGACGCAGCCACCTCAGGCCCATTTGATGATGTTACAGGTGCGAAAATGGTGGAGTCGTCCGCATACAGAAATATGTTGTTCTCACACTGTTCCACAACATCATCTATGAAGATGGAGAATAATAATGGGCAGAGAATCATCGAATCAACATCAATGTCTTTGATGTTGGTTGCATTGCATAATGTTGTAATGAATAATTTGTGGCTGTTTAGTTGAGTTCTCTGAATGTGGTTTTTGTCTCTATATGTTTGCTGTCTCCCTGTAGGTCTGAGACAGAAACCCAAAGTGAATGTTCCTCCTGCTCTGACAGAGGGTCAGCAGACCACCCTGACCTGCACCGCCCCAGGACTCTGCTCTGGAACTCCTCCCAACATCACCTGGACATGGACAAAGACAGGACACCATGTCCCTCACATCACAACCAATGTCACCATTCTCACAACAGAGACTCGTGCCAGTGTCGGCCAGAGACACAGCTCAACGTTGACCTTCACCCCTTCACCTGAACACGACGGCAGTGAAGTCACTTGTCAGGTGACCTTCAAGGGAAACGTCACTGCAGCAGAGACTGTGACCCTGAATGTTACCTGTGAGTATTACATTAGATCCTATCTGACTTACACTCTCTACTTTTACATTTACAACAACTTTCTCTACAGAATCCCTTTGACTCTCTAACCTTTAAAAGAATACATATTATCGTGACTTTTTGTATAAAATATAAATATTTGGTAATAAGAAATTTGAAATAAATTATCCACATGGTTTGTCGGCCTTTCAGATATATTTAATGTCTTTCTGAATGTTAAAGCAGCACTATGTAACTTCTTTTAATGAATAAAATGTAAATTTGTCCAATCTGTATGGTCTCATACAATTGAGGTTGTTTTGTATCCCTGCTCTTCTATTGAGACATTTAGATCGTGTCAAAGGTCATGTCTCACCTAGACACAGGATCTGACGAAGAATTCGACCTGATGGTCAAGATTAAATGTATCCCCTGAGCAAGCAGGCAGACTCTATTAGCTCAATGGTAAAAAATGTCAGCACTTGCGCAGGAAACCGGGTTCAAATCCGGGGTAGAAGAGGAAAGTTACGTAGTCATATAATTTGTCATGTTTCCAGACCCTAATAGATAGAATACAAAAGAAAACACACACACAATCAAATAGCTCATTGTTGCATAAACTTCAAATGACCATTTCACTATCACTTTGTGTCAAAGACCTGAAGATGCCCAGCATCAGTGGTGAAACCACAGTGGAAGAAGGTGGTACTCTGAATGTGACCTGTGATGCAGAAAGCTCCCCTCCCTCTACTGTCATGTGGACTCTGCTCGACTACAACATCGGACTGGTGGAAGACACTCAGAGAGCCACTCTGGTCATTCCTATGGTGACAAGAGTACATTCTGGAAGGTACAGCTGTACAGCACAACATCTGAACAAGACTCTGACCACGTTCACCGATATATCTGTGATGAGTAAGTAGGCCTACACTGCACTAACCTGCTTTAATCCTCTAAGACCGGGAACGCATCTGTCATTTTAAGATTTCTTTGCCATTCAAAAAATAGCAGATATACAAGCTTGTAGCGCGGCACCGAGTGCCGCGCTACGAGCTTGTAGATCTGCTATTTTTGAAAAATCGTGATAATGTGTGCAAATCTTTGAATATGTATACATTTTACAAAGTAATTTTTTTAAACCAAAACCTTTGCTTCTGGGGGTCCCTGGAACAACATATTTTGAGATGGCGGTCCACGGCCAAATACATATCATTTTGGGGGTCCTTGACATGAAACAGTTTGAGAACCACTGATATTATAGCAACAAACATGTTTTTTTTTGTTAGTTTGAGATTTGAGTTCAAAATGTTTGCTTTAAAAATATATATACAGTATGCAAAGATTTTCACAATTTTCACGATTAAAAAGAAATAGCAGATCTACAAGCTCGTAGCGCGGCACTCGGTGCCGCGCTATGAGCTTGTATATCTGCTATTTTTGAATAGCCCAAAGAAATCTTAACATGACACACAGATGCGTTCTCGGTCTGAAAGGGTTAAGATAATATTTCATTAAACATCCTACACAGTATACTGCATACACCCATTATTCTTTCATGTGATTTTATAGTACAATTGTGATTGTTTGCCCTCAGCTTTTCCAAAGATACTCGACGGCTCGGAATGTATTCTCCAGTTTGAAACTCTGACGTGTACGTGTATCAGTCAGGGGATTCCCTTGCCTACAATCACATGGCCACTGTTGAAGAACAGAAGTGTGTATTCTGTCATGATCACAGTGCTGAACTCCACCATCAACAGCACCGTCTCCCTGACCGTTGAAGACCACAACAACACTTCTGTTCAGTGTTTCAGCGCAAACTATCTGAAAACACTAAATAAGACACTTATCATCGTCAAAAGTGATGAAGGTAAACACGTGTTGTACATGAACACTATTTTGAAGAATTTGTAGACATTTAATCTGGACCAATGTCTTTATGAACAAACTGTAATACCTGAGACAAGCAAATAGTTGTGTTGTGATAGAGAACAATATTCTCACATGTATCCCTCTTCCCTCTAGGTGAAGACGAAGTCAGTATTTCTGCAGCAGTGAAATTCATCGTCGTGGCTCTGATGTGCGTTGCTTTTTCTATTTACTGTTTGGCGAGTACAGTTAACAGGTACAATGTTACACTATCTTTTCATGTTCGCAATAATTGCACGTTTAAAGTTTAATTTGAATTGAGGAATATGATGTTGCATTTATTATTAATAATTTACTTTAACAATATCCCTGGTTATGTCTCTCAAAACGTCTACTCAGATGCAGAGGGAAGAATTCCACAGCTGAGCTCAGTTCCTCAGTATGAAAGGAAAGGAAAGCATGGACAGACCAGTGGAGGGCAGCAGAGAGCTACGTTGCTCAGGTGGAAGGATGGACAAGGCTACTGATCTCAAGGAGCAAGAGGTGATGCAAAGGACTGGTGGTGGAAAGTAACTAAGTACATTTACTCAAGAACTGTACTTAAGTACCAGTGAGATGCTGAAGAGAGAAGGGAAGGTGGAGGAGGAGGAAATAATGGGAGAGGAAAAAGACAGCAAGGCAATGTTAAAAGTGTTGTAAGCTTTATATATTATATATTTATGTATTTATTGTACACATATATGTTTTAAATAGCTCTATATTCCCATAGTAATCACTGTCTGTTATAGTGTTTGTTCAGTACCAGGGGTCTCCCAGTCTCTCCAGCACTTTAGTAAACTGAAAAAACATTTTCAGATCGGGATACCAATTTAATCCAGAGATAACTCATACAGGATACAGGATAAACAAGTGCAATTGGAAGTGATGAAACAAATAAATGAGCATATACTATTGGAACTGGAACACTATCAATAATAATAAACTATCAATAATGATAAATAATCTTTGTGGGGTCTGCAACACACTGTGAGCTTGTAGATCTGCCATTATCGGCATGCAACACCGTTGGAACATACATTAAGCATTTTTAAAGGAGAGATCCGGACATTTTAAGTGTTATCTTTGATGTGTCGCTAATCACTCACCATCATTGAAAGGGACGTTGAGTTATTCCAGATAGTCCTGTGTCGTTCAGTCTGTCGACCCCCTCCGTTGGCATAATGGAAGCCCGTGTAAGAGTGAAATTCGTCTATTATAACCGATGCAAAGTTAGTATTTTCCCCACTACTGCTCATCGTGGAGTGTCATGATACTCAAACGTGCACTGAATGTCGCGAGCGAGCTATCCTTCGTGCAGAACGACATGATGCTGGTTGCTTATTTCTTCCACAGACGCCAGGTTCTGTGGAAGAAACAAGCAACCAGCGTCATCAAGTTCTGCACAAACGGAAGCTCGCTCGCGACATTCAGTGCACGTTTGAGTATCATGAGAGTCCACGATGAGCAGTAGTAGAGAAAAAACTAACTTTGTATCGGTTATAATAGACGAATTTCACTCTTACACAGGCTCCCATTATGCCAACGGAGGGGGTCGACAGACTGAACGACACGGGACTATCTGGAATAACTCAACGTCCCTTTCAATGATGGTGAGTGATTAGCGACACATCAAAGATAACACTTAAAATGTCCGGATCTCTCCTATGGCCAAAGTCATTATAGCCGAGTGTGGATGACAGCCATATTTGTGGGATTTGGTTAAATTGAGAGTTAACGCTTCATGCAGTGACCTTGCTTGGATTGCTTATTAGAAGTGATCGAGTTTAAAGCAGCAATCTGGCACTTATTCTAATGTATAAAATGTTATTTTAGCCAATGTGTATGGTAGAGCATTTTATTAGAACTAGTTCACGTGCAGTGATTGAGAAATGTAGACCCTGGCGTCGGGTAGAACTACTGGTTGACAATGACAAGTAGTACTGCCTGAAGCACCATTGTTACCCTGGTCAAGTGGGGATTGTCTCCTGCCATTTCGTACATTTAACCTTTTGATTGCCAGTTGCCTCAACGTGTGTGGTCTCAAAAGAAATTGTGTTTACATAATGCTCTCAGTCCTAAATGCCTGTACAGAAATTGGGAAAAGGGCTTTTGTGTGTTCCGCACCCTCTGCATGGAATATATTGCAGAATCACCTGAAACAAAATTCATTCAGCAAAATTCTATTTAAAAAAAAAAAAAAATTTAGAGACTTGATTGATTGATTGATGTCAATGTCAATGGTTTAAATTTATCTGGTTATGAAATGGACTCCTACAGTCAAAATATCTTTGAAATGTTTTTCATTTTAATGTTTTCTGTTTTGCAACTGTATATTGCTGCTGCCTTACTACAAGAGGTGATTTTTTTTATCTCAATGTTAACTATAAATAAAAAACACAGTTACCCTGCCCCACATTGTAATCACAAAATGAATGGGTGACTTTTGTTGAAACGTAATAGGAATGATGACCACTTTACTTGTTTTAACTTTATTAACAAAATAGAGGCAAACTCTTATTAACAGTTCTTATTAACAAAGTTAACAAACATTCAACTGAATGTTAAACGTTAAGAACAGATATAAAAATGTAAAATTTATCAAAACAAATGATACATTAAATGAATTCACGTCAACACAAAACACTTTGCAAATGAATCTTACTGGTCCAAAAAAAAAATCAAGCAAGCACTGACTAGACCATGTCTCCCATATAGGCGTCCAGCTCTCGGTCCAGCTGTCTCTTGGACACAGACATATAGTCATCCAGGTCTTTGTCAAGATCCTCCTTATTGGTGACCTCTGACTTCCACCTGACGACCTTTGTCCCAAAGCTGACCCCTCCTCCACCTGTAAACACAACAGAGCTGCAATTAGCCAATGCTAACCAAGTTAACAGCCGCACATGACATTACACAAAATAACTACTGACCAACATTAACCCAGCTAACCACCACCAACCATTACACGGCAGGCTATTGTAATCAGTCCTGTGTGTCTGTAAACAAAATAGCTTGAGAACTTGCAAAAGGCAGATTTTCATGAAACTTGGGTTTACACATGGAGGAGGCACACTTAAGTAGGGGTCTAAAAAAGGGGTCATTCTGGATTTATCGTTTTTCTTCTTCTGCCTTAAACCATACAGTTTAATGTCTCACCCACTGCTCACTCACAAATCTGCCTCATGGTGGTGCTATAACAACCCTCTTGTCATTTAGGCAGATGGCTTTGGAAGTTGTATGGATAGGACCAGATAGGTTAGGATAGGTATCCAGGGAAAACTACATCTTATATCATTTCAGTGTTTTATTTTCCACCAAATTTAATTTGTATTTCTCGTATCTCCATCTAGGTCTTTAATTTAAATCGACTGAACTTGGAGTGGGTTTAGATTTTTTTAAATTGAAGCCGCGGTGATGTCTGACTATGTACTGCGCACAAAACATTTATGAACTTACCCAGTGTTTGGCAGCTCAACTGGTTAGTGCCCTGCAGACAGTCTCCTTGCGAGTGGTGAGCACCCGAGTTGAACTCCGACTCCCGTCTTGTATAAGCTCTTTGTGCCCATGGTTTCTGGTCTCTCTGAAATCTCTTGTCTAAATAAAGCGATACAATGAAAAAAAGAACTTAAATTATCAAGCTGGATGGATATATTTTATTATTATATATTATATTAAAACATTGCACTAAATTAACCACATTGACACTAGCGTCCCTATGCTAGACATGCCATAACAGCCGAACATTTGGTGAACATTGGCAAACATTTGCAGAACACGGCAGATCTACAAGCTCACAGCGTGTCATGTTGCAATGTGTTGTGAGCTTGTAGATCTGCCGTTTTTAGTGAAGACATTTGGTGTAAACGGAAGAAAGCAGGGGACCAAGTATAGACCCCTGGGTGATATATAAAAATACTATAGCGCTGCCGTTTGGCAGAAACCTTGTATCTCCATATCTCAACTTAAGTTCTTTTGTAAATGATAGTGTCGCACTAAAGAAGTGAAAATAGCAGATCTACAAGCTCACAACGCCTCGCATCGAACGTTTAAAAAAGAATAACAAAAAAGGACAATTTTTGGACATACAATATATGTGACACACACACACTATATACTGTAGAAACTTACTGCTGTACATGGAGCTGCCACACCCGGGTCCGTTCCACCACAGACCCCCCAGGGAGAACACGCGGCCCCTCAGCCAGGAGCGCTGGAGCCAGGGCCTGAACCAGGTCCTGGAGCCCGCCGGATAGCCCAGTCTGGTCCACACCGGACGGCGGCGTTTAGACCACACCGAACGGCCCAGTCTGGTCCACACCGGACGGCGGCGCTTGGACCACACTGGCCTGCCCAGCCTGGACCGTACGTCGGTCCTCCCCAGGCGCTGTGAGACACTCTGGAAGAGACAAGATACTGGATGAGAGCCCAGGTGAGCACGGAGACCATCCACCTCTAATATCCAACTCATCATCCATCAGGTATTGTATCTAACCCACCATCCATCAGGCATCTTTCTTATCTATCTATCTATCTCTATCTATCTCATCTATCTGAACATTTCACAAATCTCTGTGTATCTGTCCATCTTTTTTGCCCAAATATGGGCATATGCAAATATGTTATCAGTACAGTAATTTTTATTTTTATTTCTTAATGATGCTGCTGTGTTATGATGGGACTCCCTCTTCCTTTGGTGGCGCCTAAACCCTAACCTTTAACTTCACAAAAACTATGTCTAAACCTAACCTTAACCCTATCCTCACAGAAACTATGCCTAGACCTAACCTTAACCCTATCCTCACAGAAACTATGCCTAGACCTAACCTTAACCCTATCCTCACAGAAACTATGCCTAAACCTAACCTTAACCCTATCCTCACAGAAACTATGCCTAGACCTAACCTTAACCCTATCCTCACAGAAAGTATGCCTAAACCTAACCTTAACCCTATCCTCACAGAAACTATGCCTAGACCTAACCTTAACCCTATCCTCACAGAAAGTATGCCTGAATCTGACCTTAACCCTATCCTCACAGAAACCTCAAAACCATGTCGACCTGGGCAAAACAGCGGGAAAAGAGTCCGGTGTTATGATAGCGTGTCTGTATGTGAGCATCCTTTCTACAGAGCCAAACTAGTGTCCAATCAAAGCAACAACAGGCCAAATTGTAGGCAATAAAACAAGGGATACAAGGAATGATCAGTGAGGTGGAGTCTTCAGAGTTTTCACTGTGATGGAAGATGTGGAGTGAGTCTGCAGTACAGACCGTCCTATAAAGACCTTTGAGTTGCATTTATTGTTATTGAAAGTGCTTCATAAATAATGTTATTATTTGTATTATTATTATAGTGTTTCCCTTAGAACAGGGGTCTTCAACAGTGGGTCCGGGACCACTAGGGGGTCAGTCATTGCAAAAATTGGCCTCCTGGTGGCGCTATAATAGGCCAATGTAAAAAGGGTTGCATTTTTTCCTCTGCCTAGTGGGAATGTGCGTGCAAAGTTTCACGGTAATCAGTTCATGATTTGAGGCATTTTGTTCAAAACGGGCCACTCTTGCAAACGTTAGATGCCAATCAGGATGGAATGTGATAAATCGGACTGATCCGTCTTGATCGCACGACTATCGAGATCATGTGTACCGATTTGCGTGATGTTTGGACAAAATCTGTAGGAGTAATGTATATATTTTTGGTGCAAATATCGGCCTCCCTGGTGGCACTATAACAGGCCGATGTGAAACATTTGGGGCAGAGGTTCTGCTCTGGCATCCAGGCAATGTGTGTGTGTGAAGTTTCACCTGGATCGGGCCAACGGTGTCAGAGATTAGCCGTTCACAGACAGACCGACAGGGTGCAACACTGTCTCGGAGACAATTGAATCCCTATTTATTTGAGTGTCACACACACACACACACACACACACACACACAGTCACCTTCCTGGGCAGCAGGACAAGACGTCTGGGCCTGGGGTTCATGTTGAAGCCAGGTGTACGGTCAGGGTGAGGGGTCGGGGGTGAGTAGGCCTCCAGCAGCTCAGAGAACCTACAGTCCATGTCAACAGCAAACAGAGCACTGAGTCAGACACTAGTGTAAACACAGACATGTACTAACAGTCCTCAGCTGACACAACCTACAGTACATGTCAGCTGTTAGTGCTTAACCCATTAAGACCGGAGGCCCATTCTACAAATGCTTTCTAAATCAGTAGTTCTAACTTTTTCGTGCCAAGGACCCCTAAAATTATATGTATTTGGCCACAGACCCCCGTCTGAAAATGCGTTGTGCCAGGGAACCCCAGAAGAGAAAATGTGTGTAAAAAAAATCTAAATAATACATTTTTATTCAAACACTTTCACATTGTTCACAAATAGCAGATGTACAAGCTTCGTGCAACGCTGCAAGCTTGTATATCTGTTATTTTTGAATAGCCTACGCTAAAATCTAAAATGAAACAGACAAAAGTGTCTTGCTGCAGGAACACTTCCGACACTTATTATTACTGTGGGCCGGGATGCAAACCAGTGACCTTCTGATTACCAGGTAACTTCTCTATGCACTAAGCTATAATCAGCTTATTGGGTATGGTTTAATTATTACTGTGCAAACAGAATGAAATGCTCTCTCTTAACCACATGAAGCCTACAGCGTCCCCACTCTGGGTATGTCACCGTAGGCCAACATTCAGCACAAATAACAGATCTACAAGCACACAACGTGTTGTCTTGAGCTTGTAGTACGGCTATGTTTTGCAACGAGATTTGGTGTAGAGGGAAAAGAGGAGGGGACCATGTATAGACCCCTGGGGGACCCCAACTTAAGTATTATAGTGTTTAAGTGGTTCAAAACTAAACTCAAAGCGTCCTTGAGTAAGTATCATAGCTGTGTGTGTGTGTGTGTGTGTGTGTGTGTGTGTGTGTGTGTGTGTGTGTGTGTGTGTGTGTGTCTCTCACCGATCATTTAGTGACACACTCGAGGAACCTCTGATGACAATCTTATTTTGTGTTCGGACCATGGTTTAGCTCGGCTCTCCCAGTGACGCTGTGGGATAGATAGGTGACATTGGTGTTACAGCAAAATGTGTTACCCGTCGAATTGAGTGACTCCAGAGGTCACCGTCTCGAGGAGCGAGGATGCTTAAACATACTATCTCGGCAAAACAGGTACAGATATACACTACAGTATGGGTCACTACATCAGATTAACTCTTTTAGATTAACATTGAAATAAAACTTTCAGGTCAACAAGAATTATCAGCCTTTTCACACAGGAAAATGTGTGTGAACTGTGACCCTCAATACTTTGGCTCCTTTTTCCCCCATCTACCAAACCTCTTTGTCAAAAATAGCCGATCTACAAGCTTGTAGATCTGCTATTTTCATCATCAGAGTTAATCATACAAAAATAATTAACTCTTGAGGACCCCCTACGGGCCCAAAGGGGTCCTAGACCCCCCGTTGAAGACCCATGGTCTAGACTGGTCTAGACAAACAGTGTAATGACAACGGAGCTATGAGGGGTGTCGCCAAAATTAATACTGAAATCTAATGCAACACAGACAGTATGTCTTAAAACAGCATAAAAACAGCAAAGCGTTCCAACCCAGGCCTGCTCCAGCTAGTGTTGATTTTGACAGCACATTTTGATTCAGTTTTAGTCATAGTCTTTTTAAACAAATTCCACTTAGTTTTAGTCATATTTTAGTCACCTGAAATGTTTTACTGTTAGTCCAGTTTTAGTCGACTAAATATCATAAGATTGTTGTCGATTAAATCTACAGTTGATTTAGTCGACTAAAATGTATCTTGGCGGTGCCTTGATGGCGTCGTAATGGCTGATTTTACACTTGGTTGCGCTCTGAAAATAGCCGATCTACAAGCTCACAACGAGTCGCAGCGTTGTGAGCTTGTAGATCTGCTATTTTCAGAGCGCAACACTTGAGCGCAACCAAACATAAAATGACTCTTCTTTTGATTCTACTGGATCTCTTCTCCACTAGTCCCTCCCTGACATTTTAGTTTTTATTTGTTGAGGAAATTGCCAATATATTTAGTCTTAGTTTTAGTCATCACAGCTTAGTTTGTATTTAGTTTTCTTCAGTGAAAAAAGGTAGTCGATGAACATTTTTCATCAGTTTTAGTCGACGAAATCCACACTGGCTTCAGCCATGTGCAAGCTGGGTCCTATAAGTTATAGGGTGTAACATCAACAACCGTTAAAACAGGTGGGCTTACAGTACGTTTGACTGGTAATGTTACTATGAACAAACTGTTCAGTGGGCACAGGGTGGGCAGTGACCTCAGGACTCAGGTTCTAGACTGGGACACGCAATAAACTCATAGGAATAATCGTTGCTGTAGAGTGGAAACTAAAACTGTTCCTTTTGTATATTATTTCATAAACATTTCGAAAATAGTGAAAATAGACGATCTACAAGCAGCTCACAACACGTATGCATGGCTATTTTCACTACTTTTGTGTGACACTCTTGTATGATGAAGTTAGGGCATTCATTTATGAAAAGAACTTTGGAGATACAAGGTTTCTGCCTGACAGTAACGAAATGTACCTTCATATCTGATTATATGAGCCAATACAACTCAATCCAGTGATTGTCAAAGGTTTTCTTTTCAAGGATGCCCTATTTGATATGCATTAGTAGGGCCAGTGGTTCTTAACTTCCTTGTGGGGTTGGGGGGGACAAAATGATTGATAGTTAATCTTCACCATTATTTAAAGTACACGTACCCAGAACCAGTAAAGGAATTCTGGACCAAATGGAAGACCATTTCAGGCCATTATTTGATTAAAGAAATTGGTTATGATTATTTTACAATTGATTAAATCGTTTGATTGCCTGTTGCACCCATATAGACTAGGAAGATTAATAATCTGTATAATATCTACAAGCTCACAGTGTGAGCTTGTAGATTTGCTATTTTCAAAATATATTTTTTTGAAAACTTTTTAAAACTTCTGCATAATGAATACTTTTACTTTTGTTAATTTTAGTACATTTTGATACCGATTTTGTACTTTTACTCAAGTACATTTTGAATTCCGGGCTTTTACTAACAAGAGTATTTCTACATTGCAGTATTGATACTTTTACTTAAGTAAAAAAATTGAGTATTTTTTCCACCACTGCTAATTAAGCTAAATACTGACAGCTGGAGACACATGGGAGTCCGCTGCTAACCAACTCAAGACATGGACGATAACAACGACAACATTAATTATTATTAATAGTAAGAAATCATCAAGTTGCATGTATTATTAGCTCTATAAGTGCACGAGCACCTGTGACTGAATTAATGCTAACGCTGGAATGCCCGGCCCCTGATAAATGACATGTCAGCCTGGTCTTTGCACTTTCTCCATTTACAGCCCGTACATCTACATAAACGTTCACATTTCAAATATAAAGTGCTTACCCGATGGCCACGGATGTTAAAATGATGTACGGGCCCTCAGAAGTACCCGTATCTTCAGCATTCTTCAATAAAAAAGCATTTTAATCAGATCGGTGGCCATTTTCTCCGTATTTTCGCCATATGCTTTCAACTACATGGCCCTATCGGTTGGGAGGTGTATTGCACTCTGATACATTATAACGCTATGAGAAATGGCCACCGATCGGATTATGTTTTTTATTGAACAATACGGAAGATACGGGTACTTCTGTGGGCCCGTACATAATTGTAACATCCGTGTCCGTGGGGCAAGCACTTTATATTTGACATTTAAACGTTTATGTAGATGTACGGACCAAAAAGGGAGACAGTGCAAACACCAGGTTGAAGTCCATCCATGACGGTCGTGACAGACGACCGTCGTGTGATCCACATGGCTAGTCTGTCTGATTGATACATCAAATTATACCCAATAAAACACATTAAGTCAAACTAAACACGTTCAGCTCGACGGATAAATCGTATATCCTTGGCAAAAAACTTAATGCAACTTGAATTACTTTAATTCCAAACGTTAATTCAACCAGTTGTGACGATAACACTTTTACCTGACTTTGTGATCCGTCTCTTCAAACAAGCCGCGTTCATCAACGTCATGACGTCACTCACTCGGGCCCAGTGAGGTACTGTAAAGTAACTAAGTACATTTACTCAAGTACCATACTTAAGTAACATTTTCAGGTACTTTTACTTTACTGGAGAATTTACAATTGTCTATTATAGCCTACTTTCACTTCTCTACTTTCTACTACTCCACTATCTCAGAGACAATGTACTTTATTGTACTGAATACTGATACTCCATACAATTATTTGAAAACTTTACTTAGATTTGTATTATTATTACAAAACATACATTAACCACCAATGCCCTATTCAAACTTTGGCTATTTTCAAAAGATTTTCATTCATTTTTAAAACTTGATATAAGCACACTTTGATGTCAATATTTTTGTACTTTTACTCAAGTACATTTTAATAACAGACTACAATAGGGTATTGATACTTTTACTTAAAAAAATGTGAGTACCTCTCCTGCCTGCAGCTGCTCTGTAGCTCCAGGCTGCTTTGTAGTCTCATACTCATTTTAATTATTATTTATGAAGGTGAGTCGTCCATTCTGTCTTTATTATAGGCTTGTATGGGCTATTCTGCTATTGCTCATTAAATTCACTGAGATTAACTGCAATAGCTATCTACTGTATCAGTCTCCTATCTACTGTACATTCATCAGTATCATACTGTAGGCTACATAGGCCTACAATACATCAATATCATATCTACTGTACTATATCAGTATCATAGTACATAGGCCTACACTATGTCTCATAATAATATACATCAGTATCTGTATTACGTATATCAGTATCATATCTGCTGTACATATATCGTCATTATGTACTGTAGGCTACATATATCATATACTGTACATATATCATCATATCTACTGTATATCATATATACTGTACATTTATATCGTGCTGGAAAAACCAGCATGCATGACCAGCATAATACATGCTGGTCATACCAGCAAGACCATCATATGTTGTGTTTTGGTGCTGGTATGCTGGACCAGCATGGGATGCTGGGATGCTGGTGCTGGTATGATGGTGTGACCAGTATAGGATGCTGGTATGTAGTGCTGGTATGATGGTGTGACCAGTATAAGATGCTGGGATACTGGTATGATGGTGTGACCAGTTTGGGATGCTGGTATGTAGTGCTGGTATGATGGTGTGACCAGTATAGGATGCTGGGATACTGGTATGATGGTGTGACCAGTTTGGGATGCTGGTATGTAGTGCTGGTATGATGGTGTGACCAGTATAGGATGCTGGTATGATAATGTAACCAGTGTGGGATGCTGGTATGATGGTGTGACCAGTATGTAAAGGGATGCTGGTTTTGAGCTGCATACCATGCAAGTGCTAGGAATAAAGGCAATTTAAGGTTTTCATAACAGCACATTAGTTTAATAATAGATGAAACAATCATCATAGTATTTTATATATAGATAGATTTAACATTAAATGAAAAATAACACCCCCCAATAAACATCACATCATTACATCAGTTTAACATTGAAACAAGCATTTAGGCTCACAAACAGGCCAATTCCTCTGAGAGAGAGAGAGAGAGAGAGAGAGAGAGAGAGAGAGAGAGAGACTAAAACTTTAGTAATAACTCTGAATGTATTGAATACTGCACTACAAAACGTGACTCCACACTACAGTCTTATGATCTATGACAGAAACAAGAAATGTTGTAAATGATACAGTCAATTTATATGCCCTGTAACCAGTGAGACAGGACATTGAGAGTGAACTTTACTGACTTTCCAGCATAACGACCACACCAAGTTTACTGACCCTGACCACATATGATCAGGTGTGAGAGGAACGAAAGGAACAAGAGTACGATCAAGAGAAAATGAAAACAGGTCAGAGAATAAAGCTGAGTGTGACTGAGAGAGAAAGATAAACAGAATGCTGCTTTGCTCTTCATGTTATTATAGACCTCGGAACGGTCACCACCAGGTATTCCTAAACGCTCACTCTTCAGTGAGCGTAGGCAGTGGTTTCTTTGATGCTTTCTTTTGTTTGTTAATGTCCATAATTTTTTCTGTGATGTAACGTCCAGCCTTTCCCCATCTGGTCTGCAACTCTGTCTCCTCCAATTTCTTCTCGAGTAGCCAGTCCTTGAAGCAGACTGAAAAGAAATCAGTATAATCAGGTTAACAGTTAAATCTCTGTCACAGCAGAACAAAGACGATTTGAATACTCCACATCAAATAACAAAGGCAACATGGCTACTGCTATCAAGAATTGACAGCCAAGAACCACCATTAGTGGGGGCATATTAGTTGCAGAGATGGGTGAGGCTACTCCTCATGCCACAGCAAAAATAGAATTGTTTCAGTTTATATACATATTTTGTATAAAGTAAATTATTTGTTTGGATTATTTCTACTCTGAAATGCCCAAGTGCACATAATGAATTTAACTTGAAGTAATATACCATTATGGATGCAAACTTACTTGAATCCTATGTTTTTTCCTGTTTATATTTTCTCTATGATTCTTTATGTCTTAATTACATTAACACTTGAAAAAAAGCCCCCAGATGCTTAAGGCTGCTAAAAATGCCATACCTTTCAGTGTTTTGAGTTTCTGCGGGGATAAAGGCTGCCTGGTGGTTTTGGTGGTGGGGCATTGCTTCCCTGTAAGGCTCCTTTCCCCCAGGGTTTTAGTTCCCCAGATAGCCACTGCCAACTCCTTCACAAACAAGGAATCGCGAGGGGTATTTTTGATCCTGGACCAGGCCTCTCTGCGAATTCGCACTTCTCCTCCCAAGTGAATCTGACAAAAATCCCACACAAAAATAATCAAGGTATTACATATACAGTACATATTACGTACAAAGGTCAGTAACATTTGAAGTGTAGTTGGATTTCTTATATTAAAATGTGCTAAAAAGTGATATTGCTTTGTGAAAACAAATGTTTTTTTGTTAAAAAGGTTAACACATATTCTGATAGTAATCATTGCTATAGAGTGTTTGTTCAGTAACAGTGCTCTCCCTGTCTCTCCAGCACTTTAGTAAACAGAAAATACATTTTCAGGTGGGTTACAAATTTCATCCAGTCAGGAGCAAGAACCTTATAAAGATCATTTATCAGCTTGTGTACCACTTCCAATTTTGTCTGCTCATTTATGTGTTCAATCACTTCCAATTTTACTTATTTTATTGTATCATGTATGAGTTCTCTGTATGTCATCCTGGAAATGTAATTTCTGTTTACTAAAGAGCTGGAGAGGTGGGGAGACAGATGTATTGAATAAACACTCTCCCAATGCTTGCTATGGGAATATAGTGCGTGCCAACGTGTCGTCACCACGGGGGGTGTGGCATAGTAGCTGCAGACATACTGGTGGGGGGCAATGTTAAGTCAACCTGTTTATACCCCACAAAGATGTCCGCCGCTACCAAATGACACTTGTTGATGCCCCCTTCAGGATTTTTGGCACACACTATAGAGCTATTTAACATTTATTTTAACATTTAACCAATGCACACAAATCTAAGTTGTTTTGTATTGTAGTGGCAATGTATACCTACAGTATTTTGTGTGTGTGTGTGTGTGTGTGTGTGTGTGTGTGTGTGTGTGTGTGTGTGTGTGTGTGTGTGTGTGTGTGTGTGTGTGTGTGTGTGTGTGTGTGTGTGTGTGTGTTTTACCTCATCTCCTTTTGGAGATACAGATGGTTCCACTGCATTCTCACTGCTAGACTCTGCAACTACATAGAGCAAAATGTAAACATAAGCAAAAGCTACGCACCTTGCCTACATTCACTCACTTGCATCAGAGCCTATATTCAACATTTTTCACTTATACCAGTTTGATCAGTAACAGGAAAGAGCTATTTTCAATAATTTGTATGTAATATGTTTTTTTGCACTTACTTTGTAATGTTGTCTTTTGGCTCGGTAACACAGAACCTGTGACAGTTAGAAAGAGAAAAATAAATACAATACAAATGATGATTTAAACATTACGCATCATGAATATATTATGGGACAAAGCTTGTGCTTTAAACTGCATGGATTAAAGCAAAAATAAAATCTCACGACTGAAAACATTTGTATGACCAAGCCCTATTGTGAAATGTGTGAAACAGTATGAAAAGGAGACCCCCCCCTCCCACAAACTAGCACTGATTCCTAAACAATTAACACAATATGTACAAGCTCTCAATGCGTCGCAGACGCTTATAGCTTGTAGATCGTCTGTTTTCGCTGCGCAACATGCTTCCATAGAAGCAGTGGTGAAAAGTAACTAAGTACATTTAAGTACAATTTTGAGGTATTTTTTACTTTAGTGGAGTTTTCAATACTTTTACTTCGACTCCACTACATCTCAGAGGCAAATATTGTACTTTTACTCCACTACAATTATTTGAGTTTGATTATTATTACAAAACATACATTAACCACTTCAGCCCTACATTTTGGCCATTCGAAAATAGCCGATCTACAAGGATGCGACGCATTGTGAGCTTGTAAATCTGCTATTTTCAAAATATTTTTTATACATTTGAAAACTTGAAATGGGACATTCTACATATTGAGTAATTTTACTTTTGGTTCTTTAATTACATTTTGATGCCAATACTTTTGTACTTTTAAGTAAAAGTACATTTTGAATTCGGGACTTTTACTTGTAACAGAGTATTTCTATATTGCAGTATTGATACTTTTACTTAAGTAAAACATTTGAGTACTTTTTCCACCATGCCATAGAAGACATGCTTGCTTCTATGGAATGACTGACATCAGTCGTGGCGACTGAGAACTTGAATCCATTAAACTGTCTTTAGTTTTCTTTGCACTTACTTTGTAATGTTGTCTTTGGGCTCAGTAACACCAAATCTGTGACAGTTAGAAAGAGAACAACAAAATAACAAAAGTAGATGGTAAACATTACGCATCATAAATATATTATGGGACAAAGCTTGTGTCTTAAACTGTCTTTAGAAGGTAAGGTCTATGGATTTATTAGACAGATAATATGCCACAAACTTACAGAATTAAAGGGAGTGGTGGCAGTAATAAGAAGCTAAAATGTATGTTCTAAAATAGATTCCCATTATGACCATGACAAATTCCATTTTTGTTTGAATGGACATTCTCAGAGGTAAAATAATGTGTCTTCACCATTGCAGTGTGCAGTTGATGTGGAGTTGAGTGTCTTCAGCAGATTTTGCTGCAACTCTATGTTTAGAGCACGTAGTGTTTTATTCTCAGCCTCTACTGCTGCTCTAATCTTCTCCTGCTCCTCCAACCTATAACAGAAGGAAATGTCATGACAATGACTGACATTAGGGAAAAAAATAACAAACATGATTAAAGTATTATGATGTTATCTAGCTACTTATAGTGGAGACAGGTAGTAGTGCACCTTACTTTTGTTTTGTTTCTTGGTATTGCAGAGACATGTCTTTGAATTGTTTGCGGTAGTGGCGTTGTTTTTCATTTGCCTCCTCAAACAGTTTTTGAGGAACAACTCCGCCATCATCATCAGCATCCTCTTCCGAGAATGTATCTGACAGGGTAACCTCTCTGATTTTCTTGCTTGGGATTGGGCAGAGTGGAGTCTGTTCCATTGTCATTTTTCTTTCTTGTAGTAGGGCTAAGAGGTTTTGCTTTTTGGCTTCGTCTGCAGTTTTTTTCAGTTTTTTCTGTAAACATAAAAACATAATTAGGAAAAGGCAACAAAGTGTTTTCACATTCACAAACAAAGAAATGTGAAAGCAATATATGGCCATTGCATAGATTAATACCATGATTGGAGCCTGATATTATCACCTGATATTTGGCATGCATGTGGTCAAAGAAATGCAAAAATACATTATAGTCCAAAATCTTTTGTAGACTAAATGTTTTTTTCTATATTTGAGACTTACTCTAGTTATATATATATATATATATATATATATATATATATATATATATATATATATATGTGTATGTATGCATGCTGACACTTGCGCGTGCACACACACACACACACACACACACACATGAAATTATGTTGCAGATTAAACTTTTTCATAGATAGTTTCATAGACTCGCAACGCCTCACAGTGCGAGACGTTGAGCTTGTAGATCTGCTATCACACAACATTTGGTGGCTCCCCTGTAGTAACTCTGAGTACCCACTAGGGGTCCCGGACCCCCTGTTAAAGTCCCAGAATTAGATTATCAATAAACAACATACATTAAGTTAAATGATGTTAAAATTATTATAATATTAATTAATCAATGAATTAATACGTTGTTAAGCTCAGGTTAGCTGCTCAGCATCTCATAAAATTAGCCCCACCAGCTGCAACATTAAAGTGATGATGTATTAGTAATTACAATCAAATTATTATATGATTGTGAAATGGACCATAATTAATACTTTTGTTTGATATTTGACCCCAATACTTGTGCACTTTTACTCAAGCAAAACTTTGAATGCAGACATTTACTTGAGCATTTATTTCTACATTGTGATATTAGTGTGTGTGTGTGTGTGTGTGTGTGTGTGCCTACATTGACGGTCTTGGCTTCGTCTCTCTCTGACGGTGGTGGAGGGGGCGTGTTTTCCTTCAGTGGCTTGATCCGAAGTCTTTTTCCCTTGGATAACACGTCTTCAATTTCTTCTTTTGTCTCTGAAGACAGAACACAAGATGTAAGTACTCGAAAACCGTATGCA
Source organism: Gymnoscopelus braueri (assembly GCF_963280865.1). Lineage (NCBI taxonomy): Eukaryota > Metazoa > Chordata > Actinopteri > Myctophiformes > Myctophidae > Gymnoscopelus > Gymnoscopelus braueri. The sequence continues at coordinate 54,832,425 of NC_137605.1, read as the reverse complement.
TACCGTCTGTCATTCCATAAATAATGTTTTTCTAAGCCCATTGCGACTGCTGCCGCTAGCCGCTCTAGCTAGCTCGACACAACTAGCATGGTTTATACTTCGCCGCACGACGGTCTGTCTCGTGCTGAAAATAGCAGATCTACAAGCTCAGAACGCGTCGCGGACGCAACACGTTGTGAGCTTGTAGATCTGCTATTTTTTTACTATGGTTGTTTAAGCCCATTGTTAGCTTTAGCTGTATTTAGCTTGCCTGGTTAGCTTGACACAACATTGTTAGCTTTAGCTTGGTTTAGCAACATGGTTAGCTTGGAACAACATTGTTAGCTTTAGCTGTCTTTAGCTTGACACAGCATGATTTATACTTCGCCGCACGACGGTGTGTCTCGCTCCGTAAATAGCAGATCTATAAGCTCACAAGCATTGCATCCATGACGCGTTGTGAGCTTGTATATCTGATATATTTGGCGCCGATACTACGATTTGTTGTGAACTGTTTATTTCACCGTCGTATATAACAGCATATAACCCTAATGCAACATAGTTTTCACAGTAAAATATAGTTAGGTTATTGACACGTTTAGGTTATTAAAAAACAATTTGAGCGTGACTCACCCTTCAGCAACAATATCTGTCCCTTGTAAAAGTCCTCTTTCCAGCGCACCCAGTGTACCTTATCAACGACATCACTACTGTCAAAATCAAAATCTTTAATGTGTGAGGTGGGAACTATTACTTTGCAATTATCGTCGATATATTTTACGTATGCAAACATTGCTGCTATCTATCCTAAATTTAAAATGTCTAAGAGAACAGAGGGAAAGTTGAAAGGCTCAGGACTGAGGAGGGGTCCGCACGAGACCTTAACCAAAAGGCGGGAATAAGCCAACTTCAATGCTTCAAACTTTATTGAGCATTACAGGATGCCCTGTTGCCCAATGGGAATAACAGAGGCTGGAATAAACTTTTAAAAGCAAGATCAATAATAGCCTATAGTGTGGCAAAAAAAAGCCTATGCCTTTTGTGTATTTTAAATGAGTACTAAATCACAAATAAGTATTTTAAATCACATTCTGTTATTGATCATGAATCTGTCTGTTACTAATGATGATGTTTTTTTTTCTTCTTTTTTTTTAGAATGTCCAAACGCAAGTACAAATTGTACTTGGAGCCTAAGAGCAAAATCAAATTACCTCCTGCAAGACTGAAAAGAGGACATTTGGATGTAAGTCACTTTATGAGAAATGTAGTATAGACTAATTACCCCTGAATGTATCAATTATGAGACATCATCTATATTCAAAAGATGTCTTACCTGATGATGTTATTTGAAGGTACTGATGAGTAAAATTGTCCTGTAAATGTTTTCAGGCCTGCTCCACAGATGATCAAATAGGTTCATCTTCACACACTGCAGATGAGGTGAGAGATTAATATATTGTGCTTTAAATGGTGAAAATAGCAAATCTACAAGCTCACAACACATCATGATTCGATGCATTAATGCATCGAATCATGATCATGACACAATTGTGTGCTAGATCTTCTATTTTCACAATTTCTTGCATGACACCGTTGTGCGACAAAGTATAAAATAATACAAATAATGATAGTAATAACACCAATTGATGATATATACTTTTTTTTAAAACTTTTTTACATATTTTTATTATTAAAAATAATTTGCTTCTAAATCCCTACACACAATGTCATGTTTAATTTTATTTTTTATTTAAAGCATATATTTTCAATTAATACAAATTGAATTATTTCATTTATTATTATTAAACCCCCTTCTGCAGTTTGTAAATTAAATTATTTTGTAAATGTCTCCTTGTGTTCAGGTAATTCTTCCTGCTGCCAACTGTTCAAAAGATGGCAGAGAAGTGATACCAGGTTCAAGCTATGCAAATGTTGAGGTGAGGCCAGGACAATGTGTGGTTTGACACTGTTCAGTCATACATTTCTGGGTTGAACTTGAGTGCATAGGCAGCGGGTAATGAAGGCTAGGGTAGGCTAAGCCTTCCCAAATGTTATGCTGGGAAATTCTGGGAATTGTGCAAATTATATATAATATATGTGCGCAGCATTATTTAGTAATTTATTAAATAATAAATCAGTAAAATCAGGCAAAAATATGAATTAAAAAACCTAACCCTATAACCGAAATAAAGTAACCAAAAACCCAAAAGAAACTAACAGAATCCGTCCAGAAACTTTTTTCGCGGCCGATCCCCAGCCTTCCCAATTGTCAAGCTCACCCGCCGCCTATGGATGAGTGGGTTCACTGTTATTGTATGTAAACACAAGCACTCATGAATGTGCTGTCATTTATAGCTCATGTCTTCATCTGATGAACTTGATCTTCTATCTGATCCAGATAACACGACTGACCAGGTGAGCTTTTCTACCAACCACACCCCAAGGCTGTTTAATTAATCTCATGCACCCTACAGTCCCTATATTTTGGGGCGAATATTCGGCAAAAATAGCAGATCTAAAATCTCAGTGTAATGCGTTGCGATTGTAGATTGGCCATTTTCGGCAAAGAGTTTTGGTGAAGTAAATAATTATCGGGCATGTCATTACAGGCTAAATCTTACCAAACATAGTGAACATAGCAATTCTACAAGCTCACAACACATCATGATGCGATGCATTGTGAGCTTGTTGATCTGCTATTTTCACTATTCCTAGCATGACACTGTTATGCGACAAAATGTAAAATAGGGCTTAAGTGGTTAATCTAATTGATATATAAACTTCTTTTGTTTTTGTCTCCGCCAGGCCGAAAGGCATGGAGAGAGTATGTTTTTCACCCTGTCCGTCCGTCTGAACAGCTAATCTCCCACACCGTTAGCTTGATCGCAGCGAAGCTGCACACACACTCCCTGGATGCCAATTCAGAACCTCTGCCCCAAATTATTGACATGGGCCTGTTATAGCGCCGCTTTTTGCAAAACATTTGTTTTCATTGTACTCCTACAGATTTTGTCCAAACATCACACAAATCGGTACACAGTATCTCTACAGTCATTAAACCAAACAGGTCTTTCAGATTTTTCATATTCCATCCTGATTGGCTAAAAATGGCTTCCAAAGTTTGCAGGAGTGCTCCGTTTTGAACAAAATGCCTCAAATCATGAATGCAGTGTCCGATTGCCGTGCAAGGCCTAAGAAGAAATGGCACCCTTTACACATTGGCCAATTATAGCGCCACCAGGAGGCCACAATAACCTACCTGTCCTGGCGGAGACCTGTGCTCTGAGGAGCACTTTTTCTAATTTTAGTTTGTTTTCAATAGTAAAAAGAATTTGCTAGAATTATTTGAAAGAATAATCACTAAGAAAATAAGCGGTAGTTGCAGCCCTACACAGGATGTCAAGTTTCTATTTAATACATATATTTATAATAAATATTATTGCATTTATTACCCTTCTGCACCCTTCTGTAGTTTATTAATGAAATTATTTTGTAAATGTCTCCTTCCGTTCAGGTAATTCTTCCTGCTGCCAGCTGTTCAGAAGATCGCAGTGAAGTGAGACCAGGTTCAAGCTATGCAAATGTGGAGGTGAGGCCAGGACACATGGATTAAAGTTCTCAGTCGCCACGACTGATTTCAGTCATTTGGATTCCATAGAAGTCAGCAGGTCTTCTATGGAAGCAATATTATGCACCAAAAATAGCAGATCTACAAGCTTGTAGATCAGCTATTATAGTAGTGATAGTCATGTGATTGTATTTAGCGTCATTCCATGAGGACACAAGGTATGGTTTGACACAGTTATACATTTCTGGGTTCACTTTTGGCGTTATTGTATGTAGACACAAGCACTCATGAATTTCTTTTGTCATTTATAGCTCACGTCTTCATCTGATGACCTTGATCTTCTGTCTGATACAGATGACACGACTGGCCAGGTGAGCTCTTCTACCAACGCACCTCAGGTGTGGTTTACCAACCACACCTGAGATTCGTTTCATTAAAGATGTTTGTCAGTTAAGGCTATGTCCATGGCTCTCAGGTAAAGCAGAGGTAAAGTTCCTGCCAACCTCCGTGGAGGATACGGGTTCGAATTCACCGCGGTGCATCCTGTTTAGATGAGTGTCAATACAAATGGCTGTGTTCGGGGAGGGAAGCTGTTTCGGGAGGGTGGTCTTTGTCACTGTGCTAGCGACACCTGTGTGCGGTTGCGACACCCATCAGTGGTGGGACTGGCAGGTGAGCCAGTAGGGGACAATAGCACCGGCAACACAGAAATAATTGCAATTGGTAAAACAACTAAATTAGGATGTTCACCTGTCAACCTTTTGAAAAAGGCACCACATTTTATATTAAAACCTAGTATAAGAAAAGCTGTGTTCACTGTCATATGTAGACACATGCACTCATGAATGTGTTTTTTTTATTTAGCAGGTCATGGATTCATCTGGATTCTTTCTCCTTACATCTGAGCTGCAACCAAGTGACATGGTCCAGGCGTCTGGCTGCGATTCATCATCTGATGGTAGTGCTTCTGAAGTGGCCCAGGAATCTGGTTGTGATTCAACATCAGAGCGCAGTGTGTCTGAAGTTGATTCAGAAATTGAAGATCTTCCAGAAGATGATCCATTCAGACAGATAGGGTTTGACACAGACATGGATTCAGTACTAATGTCAGCAGGTACAACTACAAAGGCTGAAGCTCTGCTCATGGTAATGAGTCTTGCCGCAAGGCATAATATAACAGGAACACAACTTGAGGACTTGTTAAAGCTAATAAACACTCTGTTTGGCAAAGAGGTGTTACCCAGGTCAAAATATTTGTTTTTGACCTTTGATTTAAAAACAATTCGGACATAGTGGAGTTCCACTTCTACTGCAAAAGCTGTAAGATTTACATTGGCACTCAAAAAGACATAAAAGATGCAAACATTTTGCACTGTGCAATCTGTAGAGCCCCCATTGAAATCAGTACCATGAACAGTGCAAGCTTTTTTATCAACGTACCCATTGCCCCTCAAATTCAGGCACTTCTTGAAAATCCACAGATTCAAAACAGCATGAACTACAGACACCAAAGGCCACATGATGAACATGTCATTTCAGACATTTATGATGGGGAAAAGTATAAAAACCTGTCAAAACCAGGTGGAATTCTGTCAGATCCAAACAATTTGTCATATAATTTCAATTCGGATGGCTCACCCGTGTACAAGTCTTCAAAATTCTCAATATGGCCCATACATCTGCATTTAAATGAGCTGCCTCCCAAAATTAGATTCCAGAATGTAGTGCTTGCAGGTCTTTGGTTTGGTGCTCAAGAGCCAGTCATGTCCATTTTTCTCAGACCGTTTGTTGATCAGGCCAAATCACTGGCATCAAAAGGTGTGTCTTGGAGAAAAAATGGAAGCTGTGTGAACAGCAAAATTGTTGGAATATGTTGTAGTGTCGACTCAAAGGCAAGACCAACCATGCAAAACACCACACAGTTTAATGGGTACTTTGGTTGTGGCTTCTGTTTACATCCTGGTACTTTAGTAGAGAAACAGGTAAAGTACACTGTGACTCCAACAGTCTATCCAGACAGAGAGGCAAAGACAATGCTGTTAGATATGGAGCAAGCATTAGCACACAATAAAAGTGTCAGAGGAGTGAAAGGTCCATCACCACTCATAAACATGCCTTATTTTGATATAGTGTGGGGGTTTGTACCAGATTATATGCATGCTGTCTTACTTGGTGTCATTAGACAACACACAGAGCTACTTTTGAACAGTAGTGATCAACCATACTACAGTGGGAGTCCCAACACTATGAGGGTGCTTGAAAACAGGATCAAGGATATTAAGCCTCCACACCTGATAACACGACTACCCAGGCCCCTTGCAGAGTGCAAATACTGGAAAGCTTCGGAGTGGAGGGCATGGCTCCTATATTACAGCTTGCCAGTCCTGAATGGTGTACTTAAACCATGCTATGTGAAGCACCTAAGCCTTCTGGTGTCAGCAGTATTTTTGCTTTTGAAAGAAAACATCAGCTTCCAAGACATCAACAAAGCAGATAACATGCTGTTTGAGTTTGTGACAAAGTTTCAGTTGCTGTATGGGGAAGCAGCTATGACATTTAATGTACACCTGCTAACTCACCTGGCAAAGGCCGTGAAATTGTGGGGGCCACTCTGGGCACATTCAGCTTTTGTCTTTGAAAATGCAAATGGTGGTCTTTTAAAACTTCTTCATGGAACTAAGTGTGTAGCTCTTCAGATTGTGAACAAATTCCTGTTGCACAGAGCAGTACCACTCTTCACCACTAAGTATGCAGTTAGTGAACAAGTTAAGGAGTTTTGTTTGGAAATGACAAATGAAAGAAGAGTAAAGAGTTTCACAAAATATCATGACACAACTGTTCTGGATAATGGCAGGGTGATCGAGACTACCGATGATGAGAAATGTGCCTTCATTTCTGCACAAAAAACAGCACCAGATGAAATAGTAGTGCACAGGAGAATGGTACATAAAGGATTGGTTTATACTAGCAAAAGCTATACCCTCAGTAAGAGACGCAAGGACTGTTTTGCAAAGCTGAGTGATGGTATTTATGGGGAAATTCAGAGTATAATATCATTTCCTTCACAAGGGGGTACAGAAATTGCTGTATTTTTTAAAAAGCTTCATGTACATGGGTTTGTGTCACATATCAGACGTGTAAGTGGAAGCCTTTTTTCTCCAGTGTGTCTAATTTCAGTAGACAGGATAGAGCAGAAATGCATGGTTTTAAAAACAGGTGATGAGACATACATTTGTGACTTTCCAAATGCACATGAGAGAGACTAGTCTCAAAGTCATGTAAGCACCAGCTACAAGCTAAAACCTATTTGATTGATCACCCTCCAAAACACATTGTCAGTGAGGGATTGTTGGAACACTATTAAATTACTAGGCCAACCATCATAGGAAACGGTCGCCTCCGTATAACCTCAAGTATTTCGTCCCATTAGAGCATTGGGATTGCAGTCACGGTCAAGTAGCATCTCTGGCCTGCTTTTTACTTTCATAAAACCTTTAGACTGAAAGCCTCCCCCAATGTCTACCCAGAGAGATAATTAATGCATTTTCCAAAGCGTTTACAGAGTCAACCAGCCTTGAAATATTGATCAGTTTATTCACCAGATAGGGCTGAGGTGAATGGAATGCCAAACCTTTCGGCACCGATCTCATAGTTGTTTTTTGAGTGCCATACTTATCCCATGAGCATATTGGTCCTCAGCTCGCAACAGAGACGGAAGCGGTTTTAATTCAAATGTGGAAATGTAGATGACTTCACGTTTCGATTAACCCATTAAGACCTGAAGCCGATTCTACAAATGTCTTCTAAATCCCAACAGTTTTCTGAAAAAAATTATCTTTCTATATCATTGGTGCTGAAACATTTTCATGTCAAGGACCCCCAAAATTATATGTATTTGGCCCTGGACCCCCATCTTAAAATATTTTGTTCCAGGGACCCCCAGAAGCAAAGATTTGAGTTAAAAATGATCGCTTTAAAGCTATATATATTCAAAGATTTGCACACATTTTCACGATTTTTCAAAAATAGCAGATCTACAAGCTCCTAGCGCGGCACTCGGTGCCACACTATGAGCTTGTATTCTATTTTTGAATAGCCAAAGTGTAAAATAATGTATTTTTTACCTCAAATCAAAAGGTCTTAATGGGTTAATGTCATTTGATATACAGTATTGCTGTATTGATATACTACCAGAAATGCTAGAAAATATAGAGGCTTACCCACATGTCGGGTAGCAGATGATGAATAATCATTTTATTTAACGTGAATATTGAATGTACCATGTACAGTATTGCTATGTTAGAGATATGTATTCATCTGACTTGGTCGCAAATATATTGTGTTAATAAAAGTAGTGACATTTTCTATTGTTTGCTTGCAGTTTATTTATTTGAAACTCATTTGTGTAAGAAAAAGTATTTAAAATACATAAATTGACGTTGGGGGGATTTTTTGTTACAACTACAAGGATCATGTACTGTAATAACTGGCTGCATAAATATGTACAAAGTAATGAGCTAAAATGTGAATCCAGCAAGACCATATGCTGGTAGACGACCAGCATAATTAACAAATTGCTGGTGTATACCCTCACCAGCAAGCCCAGCATTATTGATGGGAACTTGCTGGTAGGCCAGCTTCACCAGTAAGCTCATGCTGGTCTACTGCTGGTGAAGTTGGTTTACCAGCAAGCCCATGCTGGTACACCAGCCTGTCCAAGCTGGTCTACCAGCATCGTCTTGCTGGTGAAGCTGGTTACCAGCTTCACCAGCAGGCCCATGCTGGTACACCAGCCTGTCCAGCTTGGTATACCATCTAAACCAGCTTAAGACCAGCTAATACCAGCTAATACCAGCTAATACCAGCAACCATCATAAGCTGGTTTTTGCTGTTTTTTTTAGCTCATAGCCTAATTGCCTAAATCAGGGGTCTTCAACAGGGTGTCAGGGACGCCTAGGGGGTCCTCAGAGTTACTACTCTTACTTTTTTTTTTTACATTAACCACTTGAACCATAGCATCCCTTTTTCTGAGGAGAACTTTAGCCAAAAATAGCAGATCTACAAGCTCACAACTGCGAGGCGTTGTGAGCTTGCAGATCGGCTATTTTTGGCAAAGAGGTATAGGTGTAGAGGGGGAAAAGGGCAGACCAAGTAAACAAAAAAAGTTTAATCGAAAACACAATTTTATACAATATGTAGTGGGGATCCCTGCTTCATCTCTCTCTCAGCTGGGGGGTCCTTGGCCTGAAAACGTTGAAGACCCCTGGCCGAAATCTTATTTGTAAGGTTTTCAGGAAAGAAGAAATGAAAAATCACTATCTAACCTAAGTGATCTAGGCAGATATAAATAAAGGCAGATAAACATAACTCAGGCAAAAAAAAATCTTGTTTTCTTCTCTTTTCTACTCTCCTAACACGGCTGATTCATCCTGCCTTATTACCTACTGTATGTCCTCAGCCTATCAGAACGCTTGCTACATTCAAAAACACTTTCTGCCTATAAGTCAAAAGGTTGACTTACAGTAAAATCACTTTCTGCCTAAGTCATTTTGGAATGTAACAAGCATTCTGATTCTGCTATGAGGCTAATGATATCTACGATACATACATCATCATGTCTACTGTACATATATCATATCTACTGTACATATATCAGTATATCTATAGCATGTCTCATATCTGCTGTACATACATCAGTATCATATACACATACACTGTTAGCCTCTTATCCACTGTCAATAATCTGTACATGCAAGGGTGATAGATGTATGCCTACATTACTGGTGATAGATTGTGCAATATACACACCTATACAGATTATACTTGTGCAGATGGCTAGGTCGGACTTAACCTATTTTTACTTTTATTTTAGTCTTATCTTTTTTTTATTTTTTTAAATATTATTTTTATCTCTCTACTCTTCCCTGTATCTGATCCTGTCCTGCTGTTGCTACGAGACACCTGAATTTCCCCCACTGTCTGGATCTGTCTGTCTGTCTGTCTGTCTGTCGAGAGAGAGAGAGACAGAGAGAGAGACAGAGAGAGAGAGAGAGAGAGACAGAGACACGGCGAGACAGAGAGAGAGAGATCCATGTTGACAGATACAGTGTATAAAGTCTATTTCTTGACAACATCATTACTTGACAACATAAACATTCTAAAAGGGTCCAAGTTTATTTCCTGTTGCAGTGTTTGTGAATATCGGCAGCTGACAGGAAATAAACTTGAACCCAATCTGTTCCCTAGCATCACAATTCCACTGGCTAGGTCTACCAACTGATAGGCAAGAGAATCAGCTACTGTATTTTCAAAAACAATTGTAAACTCTTGACAAATCTTCTCTTATGGGAGTACCTGGCACAATATCTTTAAGGGATATTGATGCTATATTAACTCATATTGCTGGGGACCCCCTCAAGGACCCGTGGGGGTCTCCGGACCCAACTTTGAGAACCACTGTCATATATACTATACTATGCAAATGTTTGTATTCGTCAGTCAATCAAACCAGTGTGACAAAGCTAACGTGATGTAGGGAGAAGGGTTAGTGGAGGTAATGATTGTAATGTGCTGTCTTAAGACCAAACAACAGTCCATGGTGAAGTTTTGTTTAACAGTGATTAGGAAGGTTTATTTAGCAGCTTTTATTTTTGGCTCCGGTCTTAACGAGGTGGTTTACCACAAGCTGTCCTGACCTGCCAATCAACCACACACAAACACGCACGCACGCGCATACACACACACACACACACACACACACACACACACACACACACACACACACACACACACACACACACACACACACAACACAGCCATACCCATATCCACACACAGCCATACCCACACTCACGCTCGCACACGCACACACACACACACACACACACACACACACACACACACACACACACACACACACAGTCATACACAGTCATGCATACGCACA
>NC_137605.1:54814432-54819432 GCF_963280865.1 Gymnoscopelus braueri | reverse complement strand
GCTCACCTTGGAAAGCTAGCTAATGTAGGTTGGGAAATGGGAGTCTGGGATTCTCTGCTGTAACTTCCGCGACCCAATTCTGGATAAGCGGTAGAAGGTGGATGGATGCTTTTTATGTAACAGACAGACAGATAGAGACAGACAGGAAAATAAATCTATTAGATATTTAGGTTATAAACAGAGTGCTAGTCAGCCAGGTGCAGGTGGGGGGTGTTAAGCTTGTCTGAACAACATTCTACTCTACCACACTAAACAGAGGTAGATCCTGTTTTTAGCCTGGCCAGCTGCAGACCATAAGGATGGCAGTGTCAGTCGGCCAGTTCAAACACTTTAATCCAGGTTAACTGACCCAGGTTAACTGATCTGTGTTCTAAGGTGTCTCTAAATCTACTGGCAGGGTTGTCATGGAATATGTTGTGAGCCGTCATGCTCCCCAGACGATGGCCCCAACCGACTTTGGTGACCCCCATGGCCTTTCCTCTAGCGCCATCCTTAGGACACATTTCCTCTTAAAGTCTAATCTAGTCTATTGGGGCTGATTGCAATGAAACATGTTTCTTGTGCTTAGTAATCAATAGTATGAACAGTTCTTTATCCAGTTCTGTAGTGTTGTGCAGTAGTGTAATGTTTTGTTGTGTTGTGTTGTTCTTGGCAAGAATATGACAATACGAATACACCTCATGTTACAGGGGTCAAGTCATTGTGATAGGATGCAAACATTGTTGTCATCGTATGTCGAACATTTATAAAACATGTAGTAGTATAAACAACACACCTCCCTACGCATAAAACAATAGACAATTTAGGCATTTATCAGATGCTCTTTTCCAGAGCGACTTACAAAGTGAAGACCAGTCAGTGTAAATGACATGAACCCTAGTCCAGTGGTTCCCAACTTGTGGTCCGTGACCCACTGGTGGGAGGGTATTGCAAGTGGGCCCCCAAATAATTGGCAAAACACTAAGATTTTAATGGTAATATAACATTAATATAAAATACATTAGTGTAAAAAATGTATGATTTAATAATGTTAATGTTCTTTAAAACCTCGAAAAATGGGATCACGTGTGGCACAGTGGTACATTGCCTACCCACCACCGCAGAGGTTGTGGGTTCGAATCCACCGTGGTGCAGCCAGGCTTTGTCGAGCAGCTACACAAACACAATTGGCGTGTTCTGGGGGGAGGGAAGCCGGGCGGGGAGTGTTTGGTGGGAGGAGTAGGACGAAGGCTCTACGTCCTCCCGGTGGGGGCTCCTCACTGGTACAGTAGATGAGTCAGTAGGATACAGAAACACAGAAATGTGTGTGGGGAGGAATAATTAATTGGCATAGTGACTAAATTGGGGAGAAAGAGGGGGGTAAAAAGCTTTTCATTGTGATAGTATAGTATTCTAGTTTCATTGATCCAAGCTGCAACACAATTGATTGACTGATTACTTTTTTATTTTTTAAGGAGTAGTTCACCCAAAAAATTACTTATTTTCTATCAATTGCGCTCCCCATTGAAGCCTTGAATTCATCGGTTATTTTTTTCGTTTTTTTTTTGTCGCATTCCTAAGCCAATAATTTGATGACCGGGTGTATTTCCGGTAGAGAGTCTACTTTGTGTCTCCTACCGGATACATTAGCCAGTAGGAGACGGGAATCAAATTATTGTCTCAGGAATGTGACAAAAAAAATAAAAATCCATGAATTCAAGGCTTCATGAACTCGCGACACGCCGTCAGGCTGGCATTGCAGCCTAGGGTGCCTGGACCGCCGCGCTGCGGCCCAGGCCGATTGACAGATTACTAAATGCTCTCAAAATGCATGCGGCCCTGCCGGCCCACCCGCCGAAAGGCTGCCCGTGTTAATAAGTGGTCGGATGGGTGGGCCGCGAACACTTGCAAGATTTTCAGGTGGGCCCCTGATCCGGAAAAGGTTGGAGAACCACTGGCCTGGTCAACAAACGACAGGGTAAATAAATGGTCAAAGTAAATAGAATGCAAAGAAAACAATGAAGTGCTTCAAAGTAACAAGGATACCGCAGGTAAACATCAAACCTAGCATCTGCATAGTATAACTAGCATCTATCTGGCACCGGCCAGGGTGTCGTAGTAGGGAAGGGGGGGGGCAGTCTGATGTCCTGTGTTAGCCAGTGTTAATTTTGACAGCACATTTTGATTTAGTTTTAGTTTTAGTCATAGTCTTTTGAATAAAATGTCATTTAGTTTTAGTCATATTTAAATTTTAGTCATTTGAAAATGTTTCAGTTTTAGTCTAGTTTCTGTCGACTAAATATACAGTTGATTTTGTCAACAAAAATGTATTTTGGCGGGCCTTGATGGCTGATTTTACGTTCACTCTGAAAATAGCCGATCTACTGGCTTGTAGATCTGCTATTTTCAGAGCGCCCGAACACCCGAGCACAACCAAGTATAAAATGACTTGTCTATTAGTTCTACTGGATCTCTTCTCCACTAGTCCCTCACTAACATTTTAGTCTAGTTTTTATTTGTTGACGAAATTGTCAATGTAATTTAGTCACAGTTTTAGTCATCATAGCTTAGTTTTTATTTAGTTTTCATCAGTGAAAAAAGGTAGTCGACGAATTTTTTTTCGTCACAGTTTTAGTCGACGAAGTGTTAGCTGATGTAAGTGACTTGTAAGGGGTGTAGGGTTGGATCCTGTCCTGAAGGTAAGGGTGGGTGCCATGTCCTTGATCGCCTTGCATAGGTCATCACCAGTGTTTTGAACTGGAAGCCATGCAGTGGAAAAGGAAGGCAGAAGGCAGGAGGCATGGTTGGATAGTTGTGTAGCTGCGTAGTGTTGTGCAATGTTTAGTTATGTAGAGTTATTTCGTCTCTGTCAGGTGGAAACCTCATATGTCCGATATAATGTTCAGGGATTCAAATTCAAAAATAGTAAAAAAATAGCAGATCTACAAGCTCAAAACGCTATCACATTGCGACACGTTTTGAGATCGTAGATCTGCTGTTTTTGCTACTTTTGTGTGACACTGTAGTATGACTGTAAGTAGGGCGTTAATTCACAAAAAAAGAAAAAAGTAAAAATATGGAGATGAGAGGTTTCTGCCCGACAACAACGGAATGTTGTTGTACGTGTGCACTTGCAATTCTGCTCTGGATAAGAGTGTCTGCTCAAATGCCCTAAATTGTGGAGCTGTGTAAAGTCGTGTAGTTCTGTAGTGTTGTGCAGTTGTGTACCATTGTTTAGGTGTGCAGGTTGTGTTATTGATCTCCACGTAATTAATCTCAGATGAAGGGAGTGATACTTTGCCCCGTCTGTGTGTGCGTGCGTGTGCGTGTGTGTGTGTGTGTGTGTGTGTGTGTGTGTGTGCGTGTACACGCGTGCGTGTGTCTTTAGCTGATCTTGTATACTACGTGGCGGATCAGTGTCATATGTCTTGTGCACGCTGACAGTAGGCCAAGGACCTCAGTTACTGAATATATTTCATATCGCTCAATGTCGACTATATCATTTCTGTGAATTAAACATCAAAGATCAATCATCCCTCGCTCCAGGCTATGGGATACGCATCCCACGAGGCTATGGACCGGGACTAGCCAATCGGGCACCTGACTGTCCATCTGGCCTATGGGATCTATACCACTAACTAGCCAATTAAAACACTCCTGTCCCTCTGCATATTTTGGATATTTCATATTTTGTATACCAATATTAGCCAACACGCTGGCACAAGTCCACGTGAGATGAACGCCAAAAAAATACATTCATCAATGTATTGTGACGACATACCCCAACACCGACAAATCATGAATCTTAATGTCCGCACACATTCAGCTCAGTCTGTGCTGTCTGAAGTCAGTCTTTTTTAGAGCCTTTGACACAGTTTGGAGTGCTGACGCTCACCACCGCATTCACCAAAACTAACATAACCTAATACAGTACCGTCTTGAAATCACACAGACATGTGCAGTTGCTGAACGAGCTGGGTTTAAAAATAACATGTTTTGGTTAATTTTGAACAGGACATTTTATGCTACAGTAGACTGAGAGGTCAAACTGTCTCTTTTCTCTATGAGTGTCACACACGCCCACACACACACGTCTGAGGTCTCTTTCCTGAGGCTGCCACCTTTTCAATGTCATCCTATACTGTACAGTATATGCCATTACTGTTCAGTTTCATGTGCAATTGGTTGTTATCTTGTGTAGCTGTAATGGTAAAGACATTACAGATCTTTTGCTATTATAGTTGTCTAGTATGTTGAGATCGTATGAATGTTATTATTGATTTTATTTTTCTGTCTGTCTCTGCTACCTCCTCTCCAAACACATAGTATCTCAGTTTACTCACAAAACATACTAAATGGGCCACAATGGAAATGTTGTGTTTTATCCTTTTGATAGTGTATATGATCATATCTACTGTGGTGGAAAAAGTACTCAAATGTTTTACTTAAGTAAAAGTATCAATACTGCAATGTAGGAGAACTCTGTCTGGAATTTAAAAATTACTTGAGTAAAAGTGCAAAAGTATTGGTATCAAAATGTACTTAAAGTACCAAAAGTAAAAGTACTAAAATGTTTGAAAATAGCAGATCTACAAGCTCACAACGTGAGCTTGTAGATCGGCTATTTTCAAATAGCCTAGGTTTAAAATAGGGCTAAGTGGCTAAGCTAAAGTGGTTAATGTATGTTTTATAATGTAATACTTTATATCTGCAAAGTAACTAGTAACTGATGTTTTCAAATAATTGTAGTGGAGTAAAAATACAATATTTGCCTCTGAGATGTAGTGGAGTAGAAGTAAAAGTGTAGACAAATTGGAAATACTCCAGTAAAGTAAAAGTTACTTAAGTACAGTACTTGAGTAAATGCATACTTAGTTACTTTACACCACTGCATATCTATGCATTCTAGTCAATAGAAATGTCAGTCAATCAATCAAACAAACAAACGTCCTCTCATGAAGGGCTCGGAAAGCGAGACGTGGGCCAGTAGAAAACACTTAAAACCACAACCTTTGATTGAC
>NC_137605.1:54789432-54809432 GCF_963280865.1 Gymnoscopelus braueri | reverse complement strand
AATATTGCCGATCTATAAGCTCCAAACGCATCGCTTCGTGGCGTGTTGTGAGAAAATGTCGTCCCCAAAATATGGATGCCAGGTTGAATGTGCTTAAATTAGAAGACTGTGTGGACCCGAGGTACTTCTTCAATCTGAGTTCTGTGCATGGGGTGGGTCAATACAACCACACAGTTCAAGACAGAACAGGGGAGTGTGCAGGTCAGGAGGAGGCCAAGAATGCAGCCCTGTGGGACCCCAGTGCCAAGAGTCAGTCAGTGTGGATGAGGTATTGGGGTCTATCTGGCAGGCAGGAAGTCCAGGATCCAGTTGCACCGGGCGAAGATGATTCTGAAGTCTCTGAGCTTGGAGGACCCAATGTTGATAGATAGATAGATAGATAGATAGACGGACAGTACATACGTACATACGTACATACGCACATACATTGATCCCACGAGGGAAGCAGCCCTGCAGTATGAAACAGGCAGTGGTGGAAAAAGTACTCAAATGTTTTACTTAAAGGACAACTTGGGTTATTTTATTAGTTTGTAATGATAATAATTAAAAGATCATGTATTGTTTTCTATCGTTTTTTAATGATTTAAATAATATAAATAACCCTATAAATAGGCCAAAACGTGAATCTGCCTGTTACAGCCCCACCATGAGGCTGATTTGAAAAATGTAGGGTGGCATTTCTTCCTTGGCCTAGTGGGGATGTGCATACAAAGTGAAAAAAAAGTGGAAATCGGAGGCTGCGTTCATGACTATTTACCAATGGACAGAATGCCCCCACCCCCCAGTTAAAAATCACTAAAATCACTATAATGATAGAAAGCAATACATGATTTCTTTTTTAACACTCATCTTTTAATTATTATCATTACAAACTAATAAAATAACCCTTGTTGTAAAAAAAACAAAGTTGTCCTTTAAGTAAAACCGCAATGTAGAAATACTCTGTTAGGGCGCGCTCCCACCAAAACATGGTCGGCTAGCGTTAAACGCAGGTTGTGCGCGGCCACAGTTTTTTGCAGCCAGCGGATTCTAAAAAACGGGAGTGACCCACCTGTCACTCACTTTCAAGACCCTCCCCGTAGCCTGCACCGCCTTCTGCCTTGAGCACCATGTTGCTTCCTGAGTCTTGGGACGGTCCGCCCGATTGGACAGAGGGGGAAAATCAGCTCCTGCCTCCAGCAGTTTTATGCTTCAAATGGACAAGTCGTGTTAAACGCACGGTCTGCGCGACATGCGGAAAGATCCGCTCTTGTGTGAATCCACGCATTTGCATTGACAAAGCCCCAGAGGTAAAATAAAAGTGCGGTGGGAGCGCGCCCTTAGGGCACGGTCACACCGCACTTTTATTTTACCTATGGGGCGGAATCTGCCAATGCTTTGTCAATGCAAATGCATGGATTCCTGGTCGTCTTGCGCATCTTTCCGCTTGTCACGCACATCATGCCTTTATGCGCTCTATGCTGCTTTTCCCCCTCTGTCCAATCGGGTGAGTAGAAGACGGGCCGTCCCAAGACTCAGGAAGCCACATGGTGCTTGCGATGGAGCAACTGGTTGTAGCTGTTGCATGGGAGAGCCTGAAAGTGAGTGACAGGTTGTGAGCTTGTAGATCGGCTATTTTCAAATGGCCGAAATGTATATAGGGCTGAAGTGGTTAATGTAATAATAATCAAAATCTACAAAGTAACTAGTAACTTAAGTTTCCAAATAATGTTAGTGGAGTAAAAGTACAATATTTGCCTCTGAGATGTAGTGGAGTAGAAGTAAAAGTACTGAAAATTGAAAATACTCCAGTAAAGTAAAAATACCTCAAAATTGTACTTACTTTACACCACTGGAGAAACAGGACAGACACAGAGGAGTAGAGAGATACATCTAAACTTCAAGAGTAAAAAGTAATAAGAAAGGAGTACCAAGGTAGTAACATAATGGAAGTATTAATAAGAAACAAAAGGAGATTTCATGTCAGGCTGTCTGCACACGGACCGAGCAGGACTTACATGATGTATGAGCTCTTATGTCGTCGCTGACGTGTGGAAACCGTGCATGTCCAAAACGTTTCAGGAAATGGAAGAAAGAACCTGTGTTCCAACTATTAATTGATTTGATCAATCATAAAAGAAAACGATTGATTTAAATTAATTCATAGATTTTCGGAAAAAGCAAAAAAGAAAAGCACTTCTACAAGCTACAATTACTGTAATTATCGTTGTTTTTTGCGTATACACAACATATAAAATAGGGCTTAGGTTAATCAGACAAATAGATTTAGTCAATTAGATAATTCATATTTTTTTCTAATTTCTTTGCATTGATAAAAGTGTGCTTCTCGATCATTCGATTCATCCAAAAAGTAATCGATAGAATACATCCATCTAAATGTAGAAGGTGCTAAGCACACATGTATATATATATATATATATATATATATATATATATATATATATACTGTACCACTGTATCACTACCGCCCACACCTGAGGTTGCAGGAGGTGAGACATGATGTCATGAATGTGGTTCAGCGTGGTTGGGTTACGATTACACACACACACACACACACACACACACACACACACACACACACACACACACACACACACACACACACACACACACACACACACACACACACACACACACACACACACACACACACACACACACACACACACACACACACACACACACACACACACACACACACACACACACACACACACACACACACACAGACAGGAAGCCACATATCCTTGACCAACAGCAACAAAGGGGGCGTTGACGGGGGTGCAACAAACACTGGAGAAAGGTCAAGCAATACGTGACTGAGTGATTGACGTTTTTATTGAAAGTAAAACGTTTACATGAACATACATTTTGTACATATCTGTCAAAGGGATAATACGCAATAAAGCTCAAGAGCTTATTTCCATTGTGGTCCTGTAAGCAAAGACAAAGTCGCAAACCACAGTTGGACAGAAACCTCTTATTTCCATATTTTGACATTTAATGTTGTTTTTTTGTAAATTAATGCCCTATTGGTCATATAACACTACAGTGTCACACAAAAGTAGAAAAATTGCCGATCCACTGTACAAGCATGTAGATCGTTTTTTTTCTCCGCAATTTTTTAAAATTGTGAAAAGTTAAAGTTTTGGACATTTCCACCCGACAGCAACAAAATGCCAGTCTCCTTTTGTTTTTTTTACGGTGTGACTCTGTAGGAGGCGAGCCGTCTATGAGAGGGTCTGTCTGTGTGTGTTTGTGTGTGTGTGTGTTTGTTTGTCTGGTGAACTGCCGGACCGATCAGCGCCAAATTTCTAGTGCACACATTGTGTCATAATTATTACATAGACCTAATCGTCTAATCCAGGGGTTCCCAAAGTTGGGGTCAAGGGACACTGAGGGTGGGGTCGTGAAATTATTTTGGGTTTTTACAGAATGTATTTCAATCTAAAAATGATTACAAATAACACATTTTACCCATCTCATTAGGTACTGTAAATGTGATCGATTAAATTCTATATTAACAAGATTATTAACAGTACTTAAGTATTAGTCCTACAGTCAAAAGTCATACTAAAATACATTACAAATGCGCACAGAACGTGCAAGTTTATGTGCATAAATTACCTCCAGGGTTAGGTTAGGTGGGGTCGTGAGTCAATGGCCGTATTATTTTGGGGTCGCGGGCTGAAAAGTTTGGGAATCCATGGTCTAATCCCAATTATTTGAAATAATCTGACTTATTTTTCATAATCGTCATAATCTTTTCCATGTTGAAAATGTTTCATAATGGTTTCAAACATTTTCAAAAATAGCAGGTCTACTTCTACTAGCTATTTCCACTATATTCATGTTTTTAAATATGGCAGTCATTTGCTTTGTATATTTAGGTTATTTGTCATATCTGTCCTGTGCAACGTGTTCAACGACAAAAACACATTTAAATCGTTAATCGCAATTATTTGGATGGAGTGACAGTAAGGAGTACTTTGGGGTTAGACAGGTGTACAGAGAGTTACGGTAGACACAACCTGTGGAAATAAAAGCAGCTTTCTTCAGAAATGCTTTCCAATCATTTTTCTAATATTGCCGATCTATAAGCTCCAAACGCATCGCTTCGTGGCGTGTTGTGAGAAAATGTCGTCCCCAAAATATGGATGCCAGGTTGAATGTGCTTAAATTAGAAGACTGTGTGGACCCGAGGTACTTCTTCAATCTGAGTTCTGTGCATGGGGTGGGTCAATACAACCACACAGTTCAAGACAGAACAGGGGAGTGTGCAGGTCAGGAGGAGGCCAAGAATGCAGCCCTGTGGGACCCCAGTGCCAAGAGTCAGTCAGTGTGGATGAGGTATTGGGGTCTATCTGGCAGGCAGGAAGTCCAGGATCCAGTTGCACCGGGCGAAGATGATTCTGAAGTCTCTGAGCTTGGAGGACCCAATGTTGATAGATAGATAGATAGATAGATAGACGGACAGTACATACGTACATACGTACATACGCACATACATTGATCCCACGAGGGAAGCAGCCCTGCAGTATGAAACAGGCAGTGGTGGAAAAAGTACTCAAATGTTTTACTTAAAGGACAACTTGGGTTATTTTATTAGTTTGTAATGATAATAATTAAAAGATCATGTATTGTTTTCTATCGTTTTTTAATGATTTAAATAATATAAATAACCCTATAAATAGGCCAAAACGTGAATCTGCCTGTTACAGCCCCACCATGAGGCTGATTTGAAAAATGTAGGGTGGCATTTCTTCCTTGGCCTAGTGGGGATGTGCATACAAAGTGAAAAAAAAGTGGAAATCGGAGGCTGCGTTCATGACTATTTACCAATGGACAGAATGCCCCCACCCCCCAGTTAAAAATCACTAAAATCACTATAATGATAGAAAGCAATACATGATTTCTTTTTTAACACTCATCTTTTAATTATTATCATTACAAACTAATAAAATAACCCTTGTTGTAAAAAAAACAAAGTTGTCCTTTAAGTAAAACCGCAATGTAGAAATACTCTGTTAGGGCGCGCTCCCACCAAAACATGGTCGGCTAGCGTTAAACGCAGGTTGTGCGCGGCCACAGTTTTTTGCAGCCAGCGGATTCTAAAAAACGGGAGTGACCCACCTGTCACTCACTTTCAAGACCCTCCCCGTAGCCTGCACCGCCTTCTGCCTTGAGCACCATGTTGCTTCCTGAGTCTTGGGACGGTCCGCCCGATTGGACAGAGGGGGAAAATCAGCTCCTGCCTCCAGCAGTTTTATGCTTCAAATGGACAAGTCGTGTTAAACGCACGGTCTGCGCGACATGCGGAAAGATCCGCTCTTGTGTGAATCCACGCATTTGCATTGACAAAGCCCCAGAGGTAAAATAAAAGTGCGGTGGGAGCGCGCCCTTAGGGCACGGTCACACCGCACTTTTATTTTACCTATGGGGCGGAATCTGCCAATGCTTTGTCAATGCAAATGCATGGATTCCTGGTCGTCTTGCGCATCTTTCCGCTTGTCACGCACATCATGCCTTTATGCGCTCTATGCTGCTTTTCCCCCTCTGTCCAATCGGGTGAGTAGAAGACGGGCCGTCCCAAGACTCAGGAAGCCACATGGTGCTTGCGATGGAGCAACTGGTTGTAGCTGTTGCATGGGAGAGCCTGAAAGTGAGTGACAGGTTGTGAGCTTGTAGATCGGCTATTTTCAAATGGCCGAAATGTATATAGGGCTGAAGTGGTTAATGTAATAATAATCAAAATCTACAAAGTAACTAGTAACTTAAGTTTCCAAATAATGTTAGTGGAGTAAAAGTACAATATTTGCCTCTGAGATGTAGTGGAGTAGAAGTAAAAGTACTGAAAATTGAAAATACTCCAGTAAAGTAAAAATACCTCAAAATTGTACTTACTTTACACCACTGGAGAAACAGGACAGACACAGAGGAGTAGAGAGATACATCTAAACTTCAAGAGTAAAAAGTAATAAGAAAGGAGTACCAAGGTAGTAACATAATGGAAGTATTAATAAGAAACAAAAGGAGATTTCATGTCAGGCTGTCTGCACACGGACCGAGCAGGACTTACATGATGTATGAGCTCTTATGTCGTCGCTGACGTGTGGAAACCGTGCATGTCCAAAACGTTTCAGGAAATGGAAGAAAGAACCTGTGTTCCAACTATTAATTGATTTGATCAATCATAAAAGAAAACGATTGATTTAAATTAATTCATAGATTTTCGGAAAAAGCAAAAAAGAAAAGCACTTCTACAAGCTACAATTACTGTAATTATCGTTGTTTTTTGCGTATACACAACATATAAAATAGGGCTTAGGTTAATCAGACAAATAGATTTAGTCAATTAGATAATTCATATTTTTTTCTAATTTCTTTGCATTGATAAAAGTGTGCTTCTCGATCATTCGATTCATCCAAAAAGTAATCGATAGAATACATCCATCTAAATGTAGAAGGTGCTAAGCACACATGTATATATATATATATATATATATATATATATATATATATATATACTGTACCACTGTATCACTACCGCCCACACCTGAGGTTGCAGGAGGTGAGACATGATGTCATGAATGTGGTTCAGCGTGGTTGGGTTACGATTACACACACACACACACACACACACACACACACACACACACACACACACACACACACACACACACACACACACACACACACACACACACGCACAGTTCTCTCAGATGCAGTGACTCATTTCGTCTGCCTCTCTCTCCTCTCTTCAGTTCTTTCTCTTTCGCTTCTTTGAAACAGAATGAAATGACCTCAGTGTTTAGGGCAAGCCTTCATGGTTCATGTCTGTCTGTCTGTCTGTCTGTCTGTCTGTCTGTCTGTCTGTCTGTCTGTCTGTCTGTCTGTCTGTCTGTCTGTCTGTAGGTAGCAGGAAGGAAAGGCTTTCCCCATGTGATCTACGCCCGGCTATGGCGCTGGCCGGACCTCCACAAGAACGAGCTGAAGCACGTCAAGTTCTGTCAGTACGCCTTCGACCTCAAGTACGACAACGTGTGCGTGAACCCCTACCACTACGACAGAGTGGTGTCTCCCGGCATCGGTATTATAACCCCGTCAGCATCACTCATGCTTCACTCAAAGGCAGTGGTAGAAAAAGCTACTCAAAATGTTTTACTTAAGTAAAAGTATCAATACTGCAATATAGAAATACTCCGTTACAAGTAAAATTCCGGAATAAAACATTTACTTGAGTACAAGTGCAAAGGTATTGGTATCAAAATGTACTTAAAGTACCAAAAGTAAAAGTACTAAAATGTTTGAAAATAGCAGATCTACAAGCTCACAACGCGTCACGATGTGACGCGTTGTGAGCTTGTAGATCGGCTATTTTCAAATAGCCTATGTATAAAATAGGGCTAAAGTGGTTAATGTATGTTTTATAATGTGAATTGCAAAGTAACTAGTAACTAAAGTCTTCAAATCATTGTAGTGGAGTAAAAGTACAATATTTTCCTCTGAGATGTAGTGGAGTAGAAGTAAAAGTATTGAAAATTGGAAATACTCCAGTAAAGTAAAAAAATACCTCAAAATTGTACTTAAGTACAGTACTTGAGTAAATGTACTTAGTTACTTTACACCACTGCTCAAAGGTCACAAAAAGCACTTTCATCACTTCCGTCAGAAGTTGTCATGGTAGCAAGCGCGGGCCAGCTGACCTCAAAGGACAGCTTTTGACGTCAACCTGAAAGGTCAGCCGTAGAGGTCAACCTTATTTTTACTTTTATTTGACCTTCATTTAACCAGGAGTAAAATCCCTTTGAGATTAAACATTTATTTTCCAAGGGAGCCCTGGTACACAACAGGCAGCAGTACACATTAAAACACAAGCAACACATTAAAACTAGGAATAGATCATATAGAATAATCTTAGAAGTCAACCTTCTCAATTCAGCTAAGCTTTTGTCCCAAGAAGTCACGATAGGCCGTTTGGGGACTGAGAGTGTGTTGCAATAGAACAGGACCAATGTTAACCAAACATTACAGCACATGAATATATTCAACACAACATTACAGCACATACAGCACACAAACAGTATTACCTTACCTTAGGTATTATCTCATATATCTTATATATCTGCCCTCGGTTGGATAATCTTAGGAATGCAAAGTGTCCTTGTGATATATATATATACATAAAAGTCATATCTATATGTTTTATTTGATTATAATAATAATTGTATTATATTTACCATATATGAGTATTGTATTAATTAGATATACATTACATTTACTACCATGAAGTAATTGCATGCTCGCACACACACACACACACATGCACGCACTCACGCACGCACGCACGCACGTACGCACGCACGCACGCACGCACGCACGCACGCACGCACGCACGCACGCACGCACGCACGCACGCACGCACGCACGCACGCACGCACGCACGCACGCACGCACGCACGCACGCACGCACACACACACACACACACACACACACACACACACACACACACACACACACACACACACACACACAGTTTGCAGGCAGGTTAGTTTGTTCTATCAAGGTCTCCTGTGTTTGTGCTGCTGTTTTATTGTTTAGTCTGACTGCTAAACCGCCTCTCCTCTCCCCTCCCCTCCCCTCCCCTCTCCTCCACTCTCCTCTCCTCTCTTCTCCTCTCCTCTCCTCTCCTCTCCTCTCCTCTCCTCTCCTCTCCTCTCCTCTCCTCTCCTCTCCTCTCCTCTCCCTCAGTTGGTCTCAACATTCAGAATAATGGTGAGTGTATTTTTCTTTTCTTCTATCATAGCTACCCATCAAAAGTAACTCTAACCTGTTTCAGAGCATTTTCATTATTGTCAATGCTTTCAATTATAGAACCATTGTAGGCTATAAACGTACTGTAGGAAGATGATTTAAATACCGTACAGTCACACCTGTACCTGTTGCTCATTGAGCTAATCGACACATAACAGCATAAATCATGAAATTGAACTTTTCATTAAGATTTTGTTTAGTTTTTCAGTTTGGTGTTTTAGTTTCAGTTTAGTCTCACATTTAGTTTTTAGGTAGGCCTACATGAATTTAGAGAAGGTGAAAAGTGTAGGAAGAAAGTTTTTTGTATGCTACCAATATTGTTTGACAAATATGTATTTCTAGTGATAGTGGAGACAGAGAGTATGGACTGAAATAACATCTATTTTTAATTGTTATTTTCTTTTTTAAATCTCTCTTTCTCTCTGTGGATATGTATCAGGTTCTCAGTGTGTTCTCATTAAGGAGGAATTCATGTCAGAGTGTGTCCACCGATCCCCCCTCTCCCAAACCCTGGAGCCCCCGCCCATCACCCGATATCCCAGCATGCCTCTCTCTCCACCAGGTGGGTCACACCTATACAGCCACAGATCTGAGATCAGATCCTACCTGACCACGTCTGTGTCTACACTGTCTCCCTCTCTGCTGGCCTAATGTCTGTCTCTCCTACACTGTCTGTCTCTCTGCTCTCCTACTATCTGTCTCTCCTACACTGTCTCCTTCTCAGCTGGCCTAATGTCTGTCTCTCCTTAATCTGAGTTCCCAGAAGTTTTCGCCAGCTCTCGCATACAAACGGGAGGGGCGAGGAACTTCTGGGCCAAAACCCTGGTATTTGTGGGCGGGATGTAACTTACGCTCAGAATCTGAGCGGACACGCCTCTTACCGGTCTGAGAGCTGTGCAACTTGTCTAAAAAGTCCGACGAGAGGCAAACAGCAGTACACAACAATGGCGGCCGCAATTTCTCAAGGGGAAATTGCTTCCCGTCGCTCCTATTTACATGCAACACCCACTGCATGTGGATCCCGCCCCCTTTTCTTCATTGGCTGTTGATTTGAATCAGAAAGCAGTGGCCGCGCCCCTGCTGTCCAGGCTTTGAGCCGAAGGCTCCCAGACTAGTCTCTCCTACACTGTCTCCCTCTCAGCTGTCCTATCTGTCTGTCTCTCCTACACTGTCTCCTTCTCAGCTGGCCTAATGTCTGTCTCTCTCCTACACTGTCTGTCTCTCAGCTGGCCTAATGTCTGTCTCTCTCCACTGTCTCCCTCTCAGCTGGCCTAATGACTGTCTCTCCTACACTGTCTCCCTCTCAGCGGCCTAATGTCTGTCTCTCCTACACTGTCTGTTTCTCTGCTCTCCTACTATCTGTCTCTCCTACACTGTCTCCATCTCAGCTGGCCTATCTGTCTGTCTCTCCTACACTGTCTGTCTCTCAGCTGGCCTATCTGTCTGTCTCTCCTACACTGTCTCCCTCTCTGCTGTCCTATTGTCTGTTTTTCCCACGCTGTCTCCCTCTCAGTTTTCCCATTGATGATAATATGAACTGGAATATGTTCAGTTCAAACCTGCAAACACTACAGCAGTGGTTCTCAAACTTTTTTTGGCTTTGTACCCCCTTTCCCTGATTTCCAAATCCTTAAGTACCCCTTTACCCGATTACAACATTTAGTTTAGAAAACTGAAAGAGAAAACCAAAAGTAGCATATCTCTGCTGTCGGGCAGAAACCAGCTATGTCCAAAATATTAACTTTTCAGGAAAAACAACAACAAAGAAAAAACATGTTTTTAGAACAGCACAATACTGCCTCATCAAAGTTAGTATGGTGACTTTATACATTGTCAAATACTTATATTATCATCACTTTACCCAAATACAGCTCAAGTGGAGTTAGGAGGTTTTTGACCATTAATATAAATGTTGTTTTCCGTCTGACTTCGTCATTCTAATCAATGATGGAAAAAACAACTCCAAAGTTTGACCGACAGTTTTGAGGATCTAATACTGTAGGAGGTTTAGTCAGAAGCGCTTTTTAATACTTTTCATTGGTTAAATATTTGTAAAACCCACACACAGATGTAAAGGGTGTTTAATAGCACTGATTTATATATTTTTTTTTTAAAAGGTGAAAGATTAAAGGTGGAGATAGCTGTTTTTTGCCCGACAGTGACGATAATTAGGCTATGAATGAATGATATG
Source organism: Gymnoscopelus braueri (assembly GCF_963280865.1). Taxonomy (NCBI): domain Eukaryota; kingdom Metazoa; phylum Chordata; class Actinopteri; order Myctophiformes; family Myctophidae; genus Gymnoscopelus; species Gymnoscopelus braueri. The sequence goes on along the minus strand of NC_137605.1, from coordinate 54,798,426 downwards.
CCCACCTTTTGAAGAATGTTTACATTACTAGGGGTACATGTACCCGCATTAGATAAACCTAGGGGGAAATAAGGTGTTGTTATTCCTTATGATGCTGATGTCGCTCAGTTGGATCAAACCACTGCTTGGGTGTAAGGAGCAGCATGGCCTGTAGTGGCCGCTAACATGGTCCTTCCATACCGTATCTTCAGATGATGCAACACTGTCTCACTCCCCAAAATGTATATTGTTACCTCTCGGACATCCCCAAGAAGTTAAACGGTGACTGGAACTGGAAGGGTCATGTTTGACTAGAAGTCATGCACGCGTTTGACTTCCTGGGGTCTGTTGTTTTCTTGTCCCCAGTCAGTGTGTCCATGATGTCAGTGGGTGTCCCCGCTGGGGGCGGAGAGGCTCTCCTCCAGATGTCCTCCCCTCAGAGGCAGGGTATGTCCAGCCCCCCGCCCTCTAACAGCCCTCCTCTACAACTCGCCGCCCCCCAGTCACCCCCGCCGCCCGCCCCCCACCTCCACAACCCTGAGTACATCAGCACCCCGAAACACAACCCCACGACGGCCATGTACCACAGTGAGTAGCCCAACGTTAGCCCATCTACTGTATCTATCAGTGGTGTAAAGTAACTAAGTACATGGACTCAAGTACTGTACTTAAGTACAATGTTTAAAAAAAAATTAAAGGTATTTTTTACTTTACTCGAGTATTTCCAATTTTCTGTACTTTTACTTCTACTCCACTACATCTCAGAGGCAAATATTGTACTTTTACTCCACTACAATTTTTGAAAACTTTCTAGTTACTAGTTGTAGATTTGGATTATTATTACAAAACCACTCCAGCCCTATATACATTTTGGCCATTTGAAAATAGCCGATCTACAAGCTCACGCGAGCATTGTGAGCTTGTAGATCTGCTATTTTCAAAATATTTTAAAGCATTTTATACATTTGAAAACTTTTCTGCATAATGAGTACTTTCTACTTTTGGTACTTTGAGTACATTTTGATACCAATACTTTTGTACTTTTACTCAAGTACATTTTGAATTCCGGACTTTTACTTGTAACAGAGTATTTCTACATTACAGTATTGATACTTTTAAAACGTTTTTTTTTTAAAACTTTTTCCACCACTGCTATCTATCTATCTATCTATCTAACACTAATACTGAACCCTTCACGCCGTAATTCCATATGAACTGAACGGGCATTTTCTGTCCCCCCCCCACAGCAACGTGGACGGGCAGCAACACGGCCTCCTATACCCCCGTAGGACCCCAGCAGAACGGACGGATGCACCAGCAGCCTCCATTACATCATCATCCGGCGCCCAGCACTCACTTCTGTATGACAGCACCGCCGTTTCACTGGGATTTCCCAATAGCTAGTCCTCCCTATCTGGGGCCCGTTTCACCAAACCTAGGTAGCAGATTAACCCGGGATTTATCAGCTGTCCTGGATGAATTCATCTTTGTTTAGCCGTGAAAGCTGAGTTATCTCGCCAGATTAATTTAGACAGTTATCCCGGATATGTTTATCCATGACTCGGTTTCATGAAAGCAATGCCACATTATAGTTACCATGGAGATTTATTTTGTGAATCTACCAGGCTAACAGCCAGGTTTAACTCATCCTGTTTCCTTTACTGTTCATTAAGCAGTCAATCTGATCACAATCCAATGACATTTTCCACACTTATTCCATTCTTATGTGTTTATGTTGCCTTATTTTTATTAGCCTGCATTAAAATAATAACATACTGTAGGTACACATTGCCATTACATGACCACTTAAGCCCTACAGTACATACTTCATACTTCATTATATAGGCTGCACAACCTCGTCATGACAGCGTGTTAGCTTGTAGATCGGCTATTTTTGCTGTAATACATATTTTTGACACATTTTAAAAATGCTATTAAACATTGTGACCATGGGGGCACGGTGGCGCAGTCGGTAGCGCTGTCGCCTCACAGCTAGAAGGTCCTGGGTTCGATTCCCGCCGGGGACGCTGTGGGCACTGGGGGCGTGTCTTCTCCTCCGCGTCATCAGCGCCCATACCCTAGGTGGGGTTGGCGAAAGGGCCTACTCTGTGTGGAGTTTGCATGTTCTCCCCGTGTCTCCTAGGGTAGTTAATACCCTCACAAAAACATGTAGTAATCCTGGTCACTATACCGCCTCCCCCATGACAGCCGGGGCGCCTGATGGAGGGGAAGGGAACTGGTTGGAATAACGTGTTCCTTCCACGCGCTACGTCCAACCAGGGAAACTCCCCCCTGTCAGGTGACAAGAAGGTCAGTTGGCTCTCATGCCTGAAGGAAGCATGAGCTCGGCCCTGGCCTCCCTACTGTGGGGTGACAGGTGTAATACTGGTGTAGGGCTGGTGTAGTGCCCAGGATCACTTAGGAAATTGGCACCGGGTGAAAAAAATGGGTTACAAAAATCGCGGGATAAAAATTTTGTAAAAAAAAAAAAACATTGTGACCATTATAATTTGTATACAAATTATTTGTGAAGTCAGACTGTGTTAGACCATATTTGATCACGTATGGGTTATCTATCTAGCTGGGCTTAGACATATTTGTGGGATATATAACTGCACAATCACTGGAGATTACACACAATCTATCAATGAGTCATTATACCAGTGAGATTGTTATTGTGTATAGTTGTGGATCAGCTTCTGTCAGATTATTGCCTGGATTATGGCTTCTTTATTGATCTATCCTGACGATTACTTTTGTTCGTTTGGATTAATTTATGAACATGTAGAGACGCAACTGGATGAGTGCATGTACAGTAAGTACAATATTGAGCGTCGCGGAGATGCCACTTGTATTTAATGAGCTATGCTTGTACTGTGCACATCTGTGTGATTGATTAATACAAAACTAGGCTTGATCTTCAGAGCTTGATCATTTGTCCTTTGATTACATTTTTCAAAGCATGAAATTCAATATAATCTGTCGCTCCTCAACCTGACTTGGCGTTGGTGCAACGGAATAAATCAGGCTGCACTGAGTAGACTTGGTCAAACCTGGATTTATCTCACATCCAGGATGATTTAATTCTGCCTTTGTGAAACAGGCCCCTGGGATGGAATATACAAAGTAGATATTACCACTTTCACCCTGGTATTCCTGTGTGAGGCAATAATAATAAAATAAAATAAATAGCTAAAATAGCAGATCTACGATAGAGAGAGAGAGAGAGAGAGAGAGAGAGAGAGAGAGAGAGAGAGAGAGAGAGAGAGAGAGATAGAGAGAGAATGCACAGGAAACTCTTTCTTGTCTACAAGAGTAATTCATTTCTGACGTGGAAATCCACGGCACACATCTTTGTTATAGTCTATTGCACTATGGGTAATGTAGTGCTGACCGAGGCTCACTGAATCAATTGTGGACTACTGTTAATGTAGTACTGCACCAATGCATTCTGGGTAATGTAGTGCTTATTAATATCGTCTCTGTCGGGTAGTAGGAGTTCGAAACTGTAGTATGATCAAGTAGGACGTTAATTTACTAAAAAACACAAAAAGTTAGAATGTGGAGATAAGAGGTTTCTGCCCGACAGCAACGAGATTATAATGTTTCTCTCTCCAGGGTCCCAACATCACAGCACTCCTGCTTTCCCCCAGCCGGTCTCCAACCACCCAGGTACACACACGCACGCACGCACGCACGCACGCACGCACGCACGCACGCACGCACGCACGCACGCACGCACGCACGCACGCACGCACGCACGCACGCACGCACGCACGCACGCACACACACACACACACACACACACACACTGTCTTTCTCTCCCCATCTGCCTCTCTTACATGTATCCGTCTGTCCCCCCCCCCCAGGTCCAGAGTTCTGGTGCTCCATCTCGTACTTTGAGATGGACATGCAGGTGGGGGAGATGTTCAAGGTGCTGTCCAGCTGTCCGTTGGTGCGTGTGGATGGCTACGTGGACCCGTCCGGAGGAGAACGCTTCTGTCTGGGTCAGCTGAGTAACGTCCACCGAACGGAAGCCAGCGAGAGAGCCAGGTCAGTGCCCTCCCTGTGTGTCAGCATCCACAAAGACACAAGACAGAACCCAACAGAAAACACTGGATCCATTGACCACTTAAACCAGACATGGGCAACTGGCGCCCCGGGGGCCACATGCTGCCCCCACCTTCACTTAATGCGGCCCGCAGGTTAATATCTGATTAGGCTACCGATATATTATTGATTTCAGCTGTTACAATTCCAAACGCTTTAATTACTTCAGTCTATTATTAGTAGCTTATTGACTAGTATTACAATTCTATTGTCTTTTTTTATGTCCAATGTATTTGTATTTAAGTTCATAAAATGAACTTAAGTATAACTAAATTCATTTGAAATTAAATAAAGATTTAGCTTTTCAGGATTCCAATTCAAAAATAGCAAAAAAAATCTGATTCCAATAAAAAAATAGCAAAAATAGCAGATCTACAAGCTCAAAACGCATCGCACTGTGACGTGTTTTGAGCTTGTAGATCGGCTATTTTTGCTACTTTTGTGTGACATAGAAAAAATGTCACACAAAACGTAGAGACAATACATGCAATGTAATGTGGCCCTCTGGCGTGAGTGTGGAAATATAGTGGCCCTCTCCATCATCAAAGTTGCCCACCCCTGACTTAAACCCTCTAGACCAGTGGTTCTCAAACTTTTTCATGTCAAGGACCCCCCAAATTGACACTTATTAGCCCGCAGACCCCCATTTGAAAAGATATGCCAGGGACCCCCATAAGAGGATTTTTTTACGGTTCTAGCAGTGATTTTCAACCATTTTAATTTCAAGGACGCCCAGTTAGATATGCATTAGGCTACGGACCCCCATTTAATGGCATTTCTGTCTCTGGGACCCCAATTTTGATTATAAATCAATGTTAATTCAACTCTGAGAGTGTACAAATGGAACCAAATGGACCTGTTTGGGTCCATTTGGTTCCATTTGTACACTCTCTCAGAGTTACCGATCCTAAGGGTCCATTTGGTTCCTAACTATCCATCATTTAGCTGGGGACCCCCTGGAACTCCCTCAATGACCCCTAGGGGTCCCCGGACCCTACTTTGAGTGCTCTAGACTTAGTGAACTGGACCTGAGTCGTCTCTGTACTGCTTTTCACAATGATGATGTGATATGTGTGATGTCATATCCTGTCCAGGCTCCATATAGGACGGGGGGTTCAGCTGGAGTGTCGCGGGGAGGGGGACGTGTGGATGCGTTGCCTTAGCGACCATGCAGTGTTCGTCCAGAGCTTCTACCTGGACAGAGAAGCGGGTCGAGCTCCTGGAGACGCTGTCCACAAGATCTACCCTGGAGCATACATTAAGGTAACCTTTCACCTTTAACCTCTGACCCCTGACTATAATCTACCCTGGAGCATACATTAAGGTAACCTTTCACCTCTGAATATAATCTACCCTGCTGGACCCTAAATCATCACTTTTGACCTCTGCCCCCTAAACAGGTCAAATAAAGCACAAACATGTATTGGTACATAACCGCCATGAGCTTGAACAGATACTTTGAAAACCAATCATAGAACCATCCCAGTATATGAAGGATCACATTAAAGTCTTTGTAATGCAATGCAATTATTATTAATATATACATTTTTTACATTTCTGAATTGTTTCTATTCCCTACATTGAATTTAGATGTCAAAGACATATTGGTAGGTGGAGATCTCTGACTTCTCTTTGAGTCATATCATTAACCTGTTTCATTTAACACAGAAGTGTGTAGGGCTTTTATCATTGGATGCCTTGATAGTGAGGCTACCATCAACCTAGCTGGCTATCTGGTTCCCTCTACTGGTAGTTAGGGGGCAGTAAATGTACTTCTGTGTTTGCATCTGTTGTGTCTGTTCTATACTGTACATGTACTTAGCCTTGGGAACCAATGGTTCCCGAGCCATGTGGCCTATTAGATCAGGAACCTATCTCCTGTTTCTGTAGTGTGTGAGGCAGCTTGATGTACAAGCACACCCGTTGTACATGATGCTAGTATGTCACAGGGACTTAACTCCTATCCACCCCTTGATGCTGAGCGCCAAGCAGGGAAGCATTGGGTCCAGAGCCGTCGGAAGCTATTCCCAGCTGGGGGGGTGCGTGCGCACCCCCAACCTCGCGCGCGCACGATCTTTTTGCGGTTCTGGGCGGATATATCCAAGTTTTGGGTGGTTATTTGCGGTTATTTCTTTTTATAACTCTTAATAAATGTGATTGTGCCGCTCTTCCACCTTCAAGCAACTCACAGCAGCTCACAGAAGCTCACAGCAGCAGCTAGCAGCCCTCCCTTCCAGGCAGCGGCCGCGGGGTCCTAGTGCCGGCCTCATTTGAGGCTTTTTTTTCCTCCTCTTTTTCCCCGTGGCCTCGCGGCCCAAATACCGGTTCGCGGCCCACGCGAGGCCGCTCCGCGGCCCGCGGGGGACGAGTCCCCCCCGTCCCCCCCGTCTGCTACGGCCCTGATTGGGTCCCATTTTCATAGTCTTTGGCATGACTCGGCTGGGGATTTACATCCCAGTCTCAGGGCGGACACTGTAACCACAAGGCCACTGAGCTGGTCCTATCCGTGTACAGTACTTTTACGTGCATGTTTGTCTGTTGTGACTGTTCCTGTCTGTTCTAAAGATACATGTCTGTGTTTTGCAGGTGTTTTGATCTGCCTCAGTGTATTGTGGGTAATGTAGTACTTGTGTGATTGCAGGTGTTTGACCTGCCTCAGTGCATTGTGGGTAATGTGGTTATTGTGTGGTTGCAGGTGTTTGACCTGTGACAGTGTATTGTGGGTAATGTAGTTCTTGTGTGTGTGCAGGTGTTTAGCCTTGATCTCCAGGCTTTTATTTTTTATTTTTGCTAAAAAATAAAAGCCTGGACCAGCGAGTCGATGTTCTGGACATAGGAAGTGGGAGTCATCCTCAACCAACCAACCAGAGTTCGGTGGGCGTTGCTCCAAATATTATGCAGAGCAGGGCGGGGGTGACGGACAGATCGGTGAACCAATGGGATCAGGCGCATTCTCTCTCCGCTGATTTTAAACCCGCCCCTCTAGACAAGAAATCAGACAAGCTAGGGCAGCCTAGCAGGTGTTTGACCTGCCACAGTGTATTGTGGGTAATGCAGTTATTGTGTGTTTGCAGGTGTTTGACCTGCCTCTGTGTATTGTGGGTAATGTAGTTCTTGTGTGTTTGCAGGTGTTTAACCTGCAACAGTGTATTGTGGGTAATGTAGTTCTTGTGTGTTTGCAGGCGTTTGACCTGCCACAGTGTATTGTAGGTAATGTAGTTCTTCTGTGTTTGCAGGTGTTTGACCTGCCACAGTGTATTGTGGGTAATGTAGTTCTTGTGTGTTTGCATGTGTTTGACCTGCCTCAGTGTATTGTGGGTAATGAAGTTCTTGTGTGTTTGCAGGTGTTTAACCTGCAACAGTGTATTGTGGGTAATGTACAAGTTCTTGTGTGTTTGCAGGTGTTTGACCTGCCACAGTGTATTGTGGGTAATGTAGTTATTGTGTGGTTGCAGGTGTTAGTTTGACCTGCCTCAGTGTATTGTGGGTAATGTAGTTCTTGTGTGGTTGCAGGTGTTTGACCTGCAACAGTGTATTGTGGGTAATGTAGTTATTTTGTGGTTGCAGGTGTTTGACCTGCAACAGTGTATTGTGGGTAATGTAGTTCTTGTGTGTTTGCAGGTGTTTAACCTGCAACAGTGTATTGTGGGTAATGTACAAGTTCTTGTGTGTTTGCAGGTGTTTGACCTGCCACAGTGTATTGTGGGTAATGTAGTTATTGTGTGGTTGCAGGTGTTAGTTTGACCTGCCTCAGTGTATTGTGGGTAATGTAGTTCTTGTGTGGTTGCAGGTGTTTGACCTGCAACAGTGTATTGTGGGTAATGTAGTTATTTTGTGGTTGCAGGTGTTTGACCTGCAACAGTGTATTGTGGGTAATGTAGTTCTTGTGTGGTTGCAGGTGTTTGACCTGCAACAGTGTATTGTGGGTAATGTAGTTATTTTGTGGTTGCAGGTGTTTGACCTGCAACAGTGTATTGTGGGTAATGTAGTTCTTGTGTGGTTGCAGGTGTTTGACCTGCCACAGTGTATTGTGGGTAATGTAGTTATTGTGTGGTTGCAGGTGTTTGACCTGCAACAGTGTATTGTGGGTAATGTAGTTCTTGTGTGGTTGCAGGTGTTTGTCCTGCCTCAGTGTATTGTGGGTAATGTAGTTCTTGTTTGGTTGCAGATGTTTGACCTGCGACAGTGTCACAGACAGATGCAGCAGCAGGCGGTCACGGCAAGGACAGCGACGGCTGCGCAGGCTGCTGCTGTCGCTGGTTCAATTCACGGACCATGCAGTGTAGGAGGCATCGCCCCAGCTGTTAGTAAGTACATCTCTCTCTCTCTCTCTCTCTCTCTCTCTCTCTCTCTCTCTCTCTCTCTCTCTCTCTCTCTCTCTCTCTCTCTCTCTCTCTCTCTCTCTCTAACAATCTGTTTTTAAATTAAAACATGTTCTGTGACAGATGTAAAGGGTTTGAATTAGTTTATACAAAAACACAAATTAACATTTTAAAATCAAATCCAACAATCCAGTCAAATTAAACAAATACACAAATAACAGTTACATACTTGACAGGTTACTTGCAAGGTACCTCTTGATGTGTTTTTTTAAAGTAATTTTGGTCTCTGGTGTTGTACCCATGTTCAGAAGTCATGTGTAACTGTTTAGCCAAGCTAGACGGCTTATTGGTGCTAATAATGTTCCGCAGTAGCATTAGAAGACTCACTGATAATTTCTGTTCAACCATTAGCCATGCCAGATGTTCATGCATATAGCTAATACTTGTCCTGTATGAACATCCTAGTGCCAGACAAGCTGCTTTATTCTGAGCAACCTGTAATTTTTTCAAATCAGATTTTGTAGCTGACGACCAGATTACAGGGCAATATTCTAAATTAGACAGAAATAAAGAATGAATAACT
>NC_137605.1:54779432-54786932 GCF_963280865.1 Gymnoscopelus braueri | reverse complement strand
CAGGGCAGACAGAGAACCAGGTGGTGGGATTATATCTCCATAGTGAACTGGGAACGCTGTACAATCCCCCGGTGAGAGCTGGCTATAATGTGGCCAGGGAAAAGGGACGTTCTGGGGTTCCCTGCTGGAGCCGCTACACCCTCCACTACCTGACTTGCGGTTGAAGATGGATGGATTATTTCACGGTCCTTATGTTTTTTTTGGGGTGGAAAAAGCAAGCAATCTGTCGCATTTGCTTGTAGATTAGATATTTCTGCAAGCAACACCGTTCTGCGATGGAATATAAATAAACCACTTTCAACCTCTTTTGGGCATGTCATATAGGCCATCATTTTCAAACATTTGAATGCAATTTGTTGAAAATGATATTTTTACACATTTTGAAAATTGCCAATCTACAAGCTCACAACGCTTGCAATACAACATGTTCTAAGCTTATAGATCGTCTATTTTCACCATACAACAAAGTATAAAATAGGGCTTACGTGGTTCAGCTTTTGTTGAGTGCGAGTCAAGCTTCGTCTGTCAGTGGTTAAATGACTACTGGGAAATATCAGTGTTATTAATGGCATACAGCAAGTCTTAAATAAACACATAAATAAATAAACACGTTATGAATTTTAATTTCTGCCCTCTCGTTTAATTTGATGCCTAGTGCCCTAGTCATTGTGCGCTTCATTTGAGGGTGTCTTGTGAAAGTAACACAAAAGTAACACATTACTTTTAGCTTAGCACATTACTTAACTTAGCACATTACTTGTCACAGAAAGTAATGTAACATAACTTGGTACTTTTATTGAACATGATAAGCAAATTATGTAATACGTTATACTTCTCCAACACTGGTTAAAGCATTACTATGGGGTGTGTCAATAAGTGGTTTCTTCTCTGTCCATTAGAGGGAGACATTTTGCACATCTGCACATTTAAAAGAGGTTCACACAAGATTACATAAATTAAAGGAGTAGTTCACCCCAAAAATGACTTATTTTCTATCAATTACACACCCCATGAAGCCTTGATTTAATGGATTTATTTTTGTTTTTGTGGCATTCCTAAGACAATAATTTGATGACCGTGTGTATTTCCGGTAGGAGACACAAATAATCTACTTTGTGTCTCCTACCGGATACATTAGCCGGTAGGAGACGGGAATCAAATTATTGGCTTAGGAATGCGACAAAAACAAAAAAGAATCCATGGATTCAAGGCTTCATAGGGTGTGCAATTGATCGAAAATAAGTACTTTTTTGGGTGAACTCCTCCTTTAACATTGACAGCGTTGAACAAAAACTGCTGGGTCACAACACGTCACGCTGTGACCTTGTAGATCGGCTATTTTTTCTTCAGAATTCTTCAGAAAATCTGTGAACATTTTTGAAAGTATTTGAAAGATTTTGAAATTGTTGGATTTTTTTCCTTTTTTCCTTTCTTTTTTGTAGGGAAAATGTCACCTTTAGTGACATGTCCAAAATAAGGAGGCCATGTTGAAAGTGGTTATTATGACAGTAATCATAATAAGGCATCATAATAGGGCAGTGATTTTTTATTTTATTTTCTTGTCCACAATGCATCAGGGGATGGGTGTTGGGTGGAAGGAGGATAATATATGAGAAAGAAAAGGGAATTTGTGACAATAGAGGATGTGGGCCTACATTTGTTTCTTGCTGCACAGAGTGCCTGCAGTGGATGACTTTTATCAAATTGTACTTTGGAATCTGATTTAGCAATAAAGAAACACTCCTGCTTTTACCCTGAAGTAATCATATTATAATAAGAATACAGACTTTGTAAGCGTCGATGCAGTGAATTGGGCCAATTCAGAAGTGTGTACACACACACACACGCACGCACGCACACACACACACACACACACACACACACACACACACACACACACACACACACACACACACACGCACTATGTATATATAATTGAATTATTTATTCTGTTTGTAACAGTTGCCGTAGTACAATCAATGAACAATCATAATGTTTCATGTTGATAACTGCTATGATGTTATTCAATATTAAACTTTTTCATTAAAAACAGATTCATCATTTACATTTAGGTCTGCTGCCTCTCATAATATATTCATTCATAACATTTACGAGAACATGAGCTGCCTTTCTTTATATATTTATTTATGACATTTTACTACGGTAAATATAAAAGCAGCAATGCCAGTAATTCTAGACTCTCTCTCTCCTTCCCTCTCTCTCCCTCCCTCCCTCCCTCCCTCCCTCTGTCCTTCCCTCTCTCGCTCTCTCTCTCCTTCCCCCTCTCTCTCTCTCTCTCCCTCTCTCTCCTTCCCTCTCTCTCTCCTTCCCCCCCTCTCTCTCTCCTTCCCTCTCTCCCTCCCTCCCTCTCTCTCTCCCTCCTCCTATCCCCCCTCTCTCTCTCTCTCTCTCTCTCTCTCTCTCTCTCTCTCTCTCTCTCTCTCTCTCTCTCTCTCTCTCTCTCTCTCTCTCTCCGTACCTCTCTCCCTCTGTCCCTCTCTCTCTCTCTCTCTCTCCCTCTCTCCTTCCCTCTCTCCCTCTCCCCCTCTCCATCTCCCCCCCCTCCATCTCTCTCTCCAGCTTCCTGTTTACCAGTCTCTCTGTTCTCATTAATATTCCGAGGCTGGGGACAGCCCGAGCGGGGGGCGGGGCCTCTTCTCCTCTCTGTACCAGTCAGCCTCCGGCTGCATCTCAACAGTGTTGCCATGTCGGCTTTTTATAAGCGACTTTGGGCTTATTTTTCTGCAAAGAAGTTGCTTGTAAATATTGGTAGTTGTGGGTTGCGTTTTTTTGGGCTCGTTTCTAAAGTGTACTACTTGCTTATTTAGGCTTGTTTCCAAATGTTTGAATTATTATTTAAACCAGGGGTTTCAACACTTTTCATAAATGTTGTGCCCAGGGGAGCATTTGTGTTGTTAGAATGTTTCAAAAAAAATATTCCATATTTTATTGCAAGAGTTTTTGAAAATAGCAGATCTACAAGCTCATCGCGACGCGTTGTGAGCTTGTAGATCGGCTATTTTCGAATAGCCGATGCATAATAGGTTTAAAGTCCTCATGTGGTTGCTTCTTTTGGGATTGTTTTCATAGACCTGGTTGCTTATTTCTCTCACAGAATATGGCAACACTGATCTCAACCCACTTTGACAGCATCACACACACGCACGCACACACACACACACACACACACACACACACACACACACACACACACGGTGGACGAGCTGCGATCCAAACGGATATGAGCATTTCTTCGACATCCATCGTTTAGATTCATGCTCCATCCCTCCATATATAGTGTTCTCTATGGATCCTATGAAATAGAAACCGTTATTAACCGTTACTAACAGCATCATCCTCATCTTATTCTGCGCTGATCGTCGCATCCCTGCTGATTCACCAAATGGCTGAGATCACTGAGTTACGACCTGGCTATGGTGAGTTTACAGGCCTCTGCTTCATTATAATGCCTTTTTTATATTTGTATTTCTTATTTAATGGTGAAATAAACAGCAACAGCATTCAAAAATTTGCACACATTTTCAAGATTTTTTGATAAAAATAGCAGATCTACAAGCAGCACTAATATGAGCCTGTAGATCTGCTATTTTTGAATAGCCAAAGTATAAAATAATACTTTTTTTTATAGCTTAAATTGAAAGATAACAGTATAGCCTATTTGATGTAGGCCTATACTGTTTTTAATGCATTGACAGTAAAAAACAGTAGCCTACACCAAATAATATTGTGTGTTGTAGCCTAGTTGACAGAGATGATGAAGGTATTATTAGGCAATTAGATTAATAGCCAAATAGATTCATTTCACTATTATTTTTTAATATTTTTATAATTTATAAAAGCTAATAAAATGACTAGAAAATAATAAATAAGACCATAGCAGGCCTACAGCTTGAATGGCTTATTCATTTATTCTTCCTCCGTCATCAATAGTGATTGTAAAATTGCTGAATCACCGCAGTGGATAGCTATCAGTGAATCTTAATATTAATATTAAAATGAATATATATATAATATAATTTATGACATGGTCCATCCATGTCTGAATTGAAATAAGCCCCACTGTTCTCTGGCAGCGGGTGTGGGTGGGGATGACGTCATGTCTCTTATTCCCTTTGTTGAACACCGGGATGACATCATCATTCATGAGCCCTGGTGTCAGTCAGTCACATTCTGTCATCAAATGTACATCTAACATTATATCCTTTGTAAACACTTACAGTATAAACGTACATCTGTAAAATGTAACATTCTGTAGGCCTATGTTAGCCTATACTGGGGATATGTAGCCTAACATCATTCAACTGTGTTCATCACACACAGTGAAACATTAGCAGGGACAATCAAATATAAATATGACATTTTGAAACAGAATTACACAAACTCAAGAGTTATTACAGTTGATCTGACAACAAAATACTTACTGTTTCAAAATATGCTGAATATTATTATAATAGACTATATAACTATATTAATTATCTTAAATAATAATCTATGTTGATGGTAGGCTACTGTTCTTCTCTTTAATAATATAAAAGCAGGGTTTGTCTTCCAGAAAGTAGCTCAGCCTTCACTCTGTTAATATTGATGTCTAAGACCATAACAAGGACGGAATAGAATTATGATTCACTTGATTATCAGTTCCTGATGACATCACCAGTTTACGTCAACTTGGCTTCAACACACTGATGTGATGTCACACTGTGATGTCACACTGATGTGATGTCATAGTGCTGTCATTTATTTAAAAGACAACAGTCATTGATGCAGGAAGGGAGTTGTGACACGCACGCACGCACGCACGCACGCACGCACGCACGCACGCACGCACGCACGCACGCACGCACGCACGCACGCACGCACGCACGCACGCACACACACACACACACACACGATAATGTTGAGAGTAGGACCAGAGTGACTTACAGGCATCTTCACCATGTGTTACTCTAGGGCAGTGGTTCCCAAACTGGGGTCAAATTATTCCCCAGATGATTAGCTTAGTGTGCAACATTGTTTTCTCACTCGACAGTAAACATACAGTATGAGTGTTTACAGGGTATCTGCACATTTCTAAAGTTACAATTTAATGACGTAAGACCTTTTTAATACCAAATTGGCCAAATTGTCAAATATTACACAAAAAAAGAGGCAAACATTGTGAAAATAGCCGATCTACTGCGAGGCGTTGTGAGCTTGTAGATCGGCTATTTTCACAATATTTATCTGTGGAACTGAGTCAAACTAAAAGTAATGCCTACAATTCCAAGTGCTTGTCAGGGTGGGGGGTCCCCAGTTCAAATATGATTATTTGGGGGGGTCGCGGCCTGAAAGGTTTGGGAACCCTTGCTCTAGGGCAGGGGTTTTCAACCAGTGGTCCGGGGACCACCAGTGGTCCTTGAGGGTGTTCCAGGGGGTCCCCAGCCAAATTAATAGTTAGCAACCAAATTGACCCTTATATGTCTGTAACTCTGAGAGTGTACAAATGTTGTACACTCTCAGAGTTAAATGAACACTGATGATGGTGATAAAAGGTTGAAAACCACTGCTCTAGGGTACAGTTACTGATTGGTTTTAGGCAGTGAGCAGATCATAGATGTATTCCGGAGCCAGCTGAACCACTAAGAGCTTGGTAAACAGTAGTAGTACTTTGAAATCAATTTAGTATTGAATCAGGGAGTCACTGATGTACTAAGTGTATTAATGTGTTCCAGTGAGAATTCTGGCTGTGCCGCATTTTATGAACTGGATTCTTCCAACAGTATTGTGGGGTGAATTAAAGAACAAAAAAAGTGTATTACTGTAATCTGGCATCAGATGATTTCAGAGACGAGAAAGTTCTAAACATAATTTAGTTTTTTAAATCAGTGGTTCTCAACCAGTGGTCCGGGGACCACCAGTGGTCCTTGGGGGGGGTACCAGGGGGTCCCCAGCTAAATTAGGTTAACATAGCGTCATAATCATTTTAACCACTTAGCTTTGGCTATTCAAAAATAGCAGATATACAAGCTCATTGCGCTGCACAGAGTGCCGCGCAATGAGCTTGTAGTTCTGCTATTTTTAAAAAATCTTGAAAATGTGTGCATATCTTTGAAAACATATTTTTAAAGCATTTAAACATTTTTAGCTCAAATCTTTGCTTCTGGGGGTCCCTGGCACAAAACATTTTCAGGTGGGGAATATATATCAATATATATTCAATATAATAATAATAAATATGACATAATAAATAATAAATAATAAATGATAATAAATAATAATAAATAATAATAATATATCAATTTAGGGGTCCTTGGCATGAAAAAGGTTGAAAACCACTGTTTTAAATGATAGAAAGCTGTCCGAGATTAAGATCAGCATCCATAACAAATACTCATGGTTTCAGAGACAGAATGGATCAGCTGCCTCTGACCTTCAGCACGTCCATCATAGTCACACACATCCTCAGTGTAAATTCAACTCGGACAAGAGTACAACGAGACGCCAAAAACCAGGACACCGCGACTTTGATTGATTTCCTGTATTTGTGTGAGGTGGTTGCCCCGCCCCTTTAGGAGACCAGAAGCAGGTCAAGCAGAAAATTAACTTTATTAGAGACCTGCCTCTGTCAGCAACACACTCTCATGAGATCTGGCAACGCTGATCTCAGGACAAGCTCTGGCAACAAAAAGGCAAACAAGGACAGGAAGTGTGTACCATTTTATACTATTGGTGAGGAGCGGAATGCGGTACCCCTTCTCTATTAAGGATCTTTGGTACTAATGGAACCAAATTAATGGACCCTTAATTTGGTTATATTTGTACTTTCTTCTGAGTTTAAAATAACACTGAGGATTTTGCAGTGAAGGATCTCGCTCTTGTTTTGTTTTTTTCAGCTGCAGAATGTTCTGGTGGTTTTTAAGCACATTAACCTTGGCATCCCAATTTTTGGCATGTCATTATAGGTGAACATTTCCAAAAACCTTAAAACATAAAAAAAAAACGATTTCAAGATTATTATTATTTTCAAAATTGTTTGAAAATTGCAAATCTGCTATTACTGTATGTGATCAGTATATAGATGAAATGAGACATTGTAATAGGGAACTGTCAATACTCAATGTCCAACGCGTCAATAACCAGGCTTGTAGAATTCACATCCTCTTTGCACCTCCTGTCGACATTTCGATTGACAGCTCAACAGTATACGACCAGTGTTACGACCTTGACTTGGGAAACACTGCAGTGACCTTGTTC
Source organism: Gymnoscopelus braueri (assembly GCF_963280865.1). NCBI lineage: Eukaryota > Metazoa > Chordata > Actinopteri > Myctophiformes > Myctophidae > Gymnoscopelus > Gymnoscopelus braueri. The sequence continues at coordinate 54,779,678 of NC_137605.1, read as the reverse complement.
CAGGATTTAACCAGTATGTAAAAGCCTGTAATGGAGGTTAGAGATGCAATCTGTACCTTTCATGTCCCACCAGGGAGGCGAACACAGGTCACATGCGTATACATGTAAGCTCTGAGATTTCTACTGCTGAGCTAATGCAGTGGACAGAAGATAAATGAATGTTTTATTTAAAAAAAAAAGAAGAAAGTAATGGATTGCATTTTTAATTACTACTGTGACTACATTTAAAACAGAGGACAAGCCTAT
>NC_137605.1:54774432-54776932 GCF_963280865.1 Gymnoscopelus braueri | reverse complement strand
CCGCTTCATACACATGCTGAAGGGCATCAGCATCTACCCGGAGTCCCTCAGCGGCAGCAAGCGCATCGTGCGGGTGGCGCGCGGGGGAGGGAAGGGGGGCGAAGGGGGCGGGGAGGGGGAGGGGGAGAGGAGGAGCGGCGGCGGCAGGGGGGCGATGGTCCTGGTCGACGCCGAGAACAACGTGCTGCAGATGAGCAACCTGTTGCCCCCCGGTGACGGCGCAGAGGCGGCGGGTCTGCCCGTGACGGCGGACGACTACTGCCTGGAGGACAGCACCTCTGACAGCAGCAAGACGGGCTCGCCCTTCACCCCGCCCACCTCGGACCCCGAGCCAGGTATAGGGCAGTGTTGATTTCGTCAACTAAAACTATGACGAAAAATGTTCGTCGACTACCTTTTGTCACTGACGAAAACTAAATAAAAACTAAATAAAAACTAAGCTATGATGACTAAAACTAAGACTAAATATATTGACAATTTCGTCAACAAATAAAAACTAGACTAAAATGTTAGTGAGGAACTAGTGGAGAAGAGATCCAGTAGAACTAAAAGACAAGTCATTTTATGTTTGGTTGCGCTCGGGTGTTGCATGCTGAAAATATCAGATCTACAAGCTCACAACGCGTCGCGTTGTGAGCTTGTAGATCAGCTATTTTCAGCATGCAACCAAGTGTAAAATCAGCCATTACGACACCATCAAGGCAAAATTAACTGTCAAAATCAAACTGGATGTCGCAATTATTACATAATCAGCCCGACAGCAGTTGTTTGAGATGATCGCGGTTATTCTTTCCTTAATCGTCTGAACGTTTCCATTCATCAGTATGCACTCATCTGTTGAAAAATGTTTATACATTAATTAAATTAATTAAATGCAATTATTTGTATGACACTACACACAACTAAAATATTATGATCTTGACGTCTCTAGAGCAAAGCCTGGGGACCCTCAGCCTGGCCGTGGACTACAACTTCCCCAAGAAGGCGCTGGTGGTGACGGTGGTGGGAGCGCGGGGCCTCCCGGCCGTGGACGACTCGTCGGGGACCTCGGACCCCTACGTGAAGATGACCATCCTCCCGGAGAAGAAGCACCGCGTGAAGACCCGCGTGCTGCGGAAGACCACGGAGCCGCTGTTCGACGAGACCTTCTCCTTCTACGGCGTGGCGTACAGCGCCCTGCCCGAGCTCACGCTGCACTTCCTGGTCCTCAGCTTCGACCGCTTCGCCCGCGACGACGTCATCGGGGAGGCGGTGGTTCCGCTGAAGGGGGTGGACCCCAGCACTGGGCGGGTCCACATCAGCCAGCCGATCACCAAGAGGAACATGCAGGTCAGGACATTAACACATTGGGTGCCAGAGGTTTATTAAAATATTATACGTTGAGTGCCTGCATTTCTTCCATCCACTTGCGTTATACGTTTCGTGCTGTAGAAGCCCCGACGCGGAAGGGCATGTAAACAAAGCGTGCGTGCGAGACGGCGGAGGGTCCCGACTAACGCCTGGAACAATAATATTTCCAACGCGATCCTCCATTGCAGCGTGATCGCCGATCGAAAACGGCTCGTTTCCACCACGTTAAAAAGAAATGGAGATATTAAGCTTTTAGTCAAGGAGATAACATTGAAAACGCCGACCGGAAGGATTTTTGACATGGAGCCACATCCAGCCTCTTCTTCTCAGAAACTCCTTGGGTGATGTCAAAGTTTCGTCTTAGCGCCCCACGTGGGCCACTCGTATAAAAATAGAATTGGGTCAAAAACGGTCCGGACCGTTTTCAGCACTTCTCGTTTGGATCCTCAAAAACGGTCCGGACCGTTTATGGCACTCGATGTGTTAAACAGAAAATAAACAAAAAAAACATTTTAGATCATTGGTTCTTGAGCCTTTTACTTTAAATGACCTCATGACCCCATACATCTGAGAGTGTATCACTCTCAGAGTTTGTACACTCCACTTTTTTAGATACTTTTGGAAATGTTTCTCTGTGATAGTTTATTCATATTTTATACTAACGTGTGTGTGTGTGTGTGTGTGTGTGTGTGTGTGTGTGTGTGTGTGTGTGTGTGTGTGTGTGTGTGTGTGTGTGTGTATGCGTGCACAGTGTGAGACTCGCGGGGAGTTGCTTGTGTCTCTGTCCTACCAGCCAGTGTCTCATCGTCTCAGTGTGGTCGTGCTGAAGGCCAGACATCTGCCCAAGATGGACATGAGCGGTCTGTCTGCAAGTGAGTACAACCTGTCTCACATCCTGACTGTACTGAAACCAGTCTCACATTGTCTGGGTCCAGACCATAGACTCCACTGAGTGGACTGTTCCTCTGGCCTGGCATTGTGTTTTGGACCTGCAGTAGAAAAAGCCATTCTCCAATGACTGCAGAGGTTGGGTGTGGGTCTAACCATTAGCCAATCAGCACCACGGGCGTTGTCCTTCTTCTCTCCATCGCGCACCTCTCCATTCAGAAATGGAATAGAACATAATAGAACCGTCGTCCTAAAACACCCT
>NC_137605.1:54709432-54769432 GCF_963280865.1 Gymnoscopelus braueri | reverse complement strand
AATGCAAAAAGAAAATTGCCCTCTGCGATTTGGGTCTGGCACTGCTCCGTTGTGAATCCATTTCTTGCTCCTGAAATCTGGGGTGACCAATCAGGGCCCAGTATTCAAATATGGGAGACTGTAGTTGGTAGTTGGTAGTTGGTTGTAGGTCTAACCAATTGCGTCCAGAGCCATTCTTTTGATCCCGCCTTCATAGAAGCACCAGACTCATATCCACGCAGTGATATAGTCTGGCCATGCGAGGCTAGTTCAAACCCACATATCGGTCGGGTTCTATACCATAAAGTCAAGCAGCCTGCTACTGTGTGTAATTAATGCATTTACAAGACAACACTGTATAACTCTGTATGACATTGATATGTGAGTGCTTTTAACATATAGTGTATAAAGATGGAATAATGATGTCTCCCGGTCACCATGGCAACAGGAGACAGTTCCTAGTTAGTCTTGACTGTTGGGAAAACAATGTTTATTTTGCATATCATAGATTTCCTTTTTAAATTTCATTTAAAATGATCCCTCTTCAGTTCACGATGAAGAATTCAATGTGTTTATAGCTTGTGTTACTGTGAATGTTTTCTTTAGAGTAGTGCTTCTCAGATTTTTTCGTTTCAAGGACCCCTATAGACCATATTCACACGGCGGCCATTTTAGAATTTCACATTGAAAGTGCCACCCCGTTGCGCATTTCATTAACTTAATAGCAATATGGCCGCCGTGTGAATATGGTCTATAACTCTGCGAGTGTACACATTTGCACACACTCAGAGTTACAGACCGGTAAGGGGTCCAGTTGGAACCTAGCCTGGTAAACCCTCCCTCCGGAAATCTCAATTCCATTTCATTTCAGGAGTGAGTCTGGCCTGATCCGCCTGTCTGCAATATTGGCTGTGCTGGAGTTGGGCGGGAGTAATACCGTTGACTGACAACCCCTTCAGCCAATGATAATTTTTCCCCTTCAGCCAATCAGCAGTTCACCAGTCTTAATGTGACGCGACGGGACTTTTGAGACAGCCATACCCAAAATGGGTTGCCTTTTTCGGGTACAATGGTGTCACTGCCCGCCCCTACCGGTTCTCTAATTTTTTTTTTTTAAATAGGCTTTGTCATGATTAATTGACCACATATATGAAGTTAAACAACTAAATTCTATCCAAACGATATCTTATAAGTAAATTCCGTGCCTCAAAATAGAAGTTAGAGAGCTTTTTGAAGTAAAAAAATAGCGGAGAATTGGCCGCACAAGAAAAAGATGGCTGCCGTTCGTGTTTTGGGCTCACTCGAACTCGCCACCTGATTGGCCAACGTAAGCTGTCAATCACAGAACAATGAGCGACGACGCTGATAGGCGCGGCCGTTTGGCATACACAGCCAATATTGCAGAGAGGCGGTTCATGCCAGACTCACTCCAGGAATCAAATAGAAATGAGATTTCCGGAGGGAGGGTTTACCAGGCTAGTTGGAACCCACTCAAGGAGGGTCTCGCCTTGGACCCCACTTTTGAGAACCACTGCTTTAGGGAAATGAACGTCATTACTAGATCAGCCACCAGGAGGCACTGTTGATTGATTGAATGATTGATTGATTGATTGATTGATTGATTGATTGATTGATTGATTGATTGATTGATTGATTGATTGAAGAACTTTATTTAGAAAGACATGGAAAAAGTACATGGCTAGTTCACCCCATAGGCGATTTTTAGAGGGGGGCATGGGGGGCACTTGCCCCCCCTGGTGACCGGCTGATTTGTTTTTTTTTGCCAATATATGGCAAGTATATGCAGAATATATGCTATATATATATATATATATATATATATATATATATATATATATATATATATATATATATGTGGATGTATAGGAAATATATGTCTCTTATATGTCCAATTTCGTATATGTCACATATATGATAAACATATATGTTTCATATATAAAAACATATATGTTCATATATTTTCTTTGCCCCCCCTGGTGGCAGAGGCAAAAATCGCCTATGGTTCACCCCCAAAATGTTGTATCTGTTACTTGTAGCCTTGCATACTAGACTGGTTTATCCAGACATTATGATGCATTCCATAATACCAGACTCCTGTCAGGTCCAGTCAGATCCAGTCAAAATTAACCGCACAGTCCCTTTAAGGCCAAATTAAATCTTTCTCTCCATGAAGCCATGGTTGTTGTTGTTGTCTGTTGGTGTTCTTTATTATTCCAACAGATTGAAATACAAAGATATAAGCGATCCCTCAACACAGCATTAAAGGGATAGTTCACCCCATGGAGACATGAATTCATGGATATTTTGGGGTTTCCTAGGCTATTTGATGACCAGCGGACCGGTAGGCAGCGGTGCTGGTAGGAGATACAAAGGAGACTTTTTGTGTCTCCTACCGGAACCGCTGCCGGTCATCAAATTATTGGCTTAGGAATGCGACAAAAACATATCCATGAATTCAAGTCTCCATGGGGTGACTAATTGATAGAAAAAAAGTCATTTTGGGGGTGAACTATCCCTTTAACCAACTTAAAGTTACAACTCTACTATGACCACATTTCCCGTCTACAGCAAATCTCTTCGCCAAAAATAGCCGATCTACAAGCTCACAACGGTGTGACGCATTTTTGTATAATGTTCACCTCAGAATATGGATGCTGGGGTTCAAGTGGTTAAGCGGAAATGAGGTGAAAATAGACGATCTCCATTCAAAGCTCACAAAGTTTTCATCAGTGCCCCAAAATATTGATGCCTTAAAATGGCTGCGCTGGGTCTCCCTCTGAGATTCCGGTGGTCTTCGTCGACACCGTCTTCTTCCTAGGTCCTAAAATAACCTTGCAGTGAATTCCTGCAGGATCTGTGGTACAAGAATAGTACATGTAATGATTGGAATCAACCAGTCTCGTATAAAAGTCCACGTTTACTGTTACTGGACAAAATAATTCAGTGAGTGACAGTGGTGGAAAAAGTACTCAAATTCTTTACTTAAGTAAAAGTATCAATACTGCAATATAGAAATACTCTGTTACAAGTAAAAGTCCAGAATTATTGGCATAAGTATTGGCATCAAAGTATTGGCATCAAAATATACTTAAAGTACCAAAAGTAAAAGTACTAAAATGTTTGAAAATAGCCGACCTACAAGCTCACAACGCGTCGCGATGCGACGCGTTGTGAGCTTGTAGATCTGCTGTTTTTAAATAGTCTAGGTATAAAATAGGGCTAAGTAAATGTACTTAGTTACTTTCCACCACTGGTGAGTGATAGTCTGGGGGAAATCAACACATCCACTTCTCACATGAAAGCACAGAACATAGAACATAGAACAGATGCTCTAATGAAGTGAGACACATTTTTGTGATAGGGCCTGACAGAATGGAAGTAGGGCACGGTCATTTTTCAGTTTCTTTTTTTATATAATAGATTATGAAAGCTTTCAAATGATGTGTCACGACATGACATTGAAATCTGAAAATAGCTAAAACAGATGTACTCAAATGAAGAAGCTGAGAACAGGGCGGTCAAAGATCTGTGTTATCTCACACGTCTCACAGCAGCTACTCGAAGGACAATTTATTTAGGCATTTAGTTGATCCTAAAACTGCTGTTTGTATTTAGTGAATTCTTCCACATTAAAATGTGTATACTATGAAAAAGAAAGAATGAAAGAAACCCCAATTTTAGGAAGAAAAAAAAGATATTTCCTTGCACGATATCATGTTTGCCTACTTTCTTCTATTAGACCCTGTCACATTTAGTTAGACATAATGGAAAGGAAAATAACAGAACATAGTTCTTACAAAGAACGAGAGAGAGAGAGAGAGAGAGAGAGAGAGAGAGAGAGAGAGAGAGAGGTCCACGTTTCTCTGCACAACTCGTTCATCGTGTACGACTAGGGTTCCATTTTCTGGGGGAGATGTGAGTGAACCCATGCCTCTGCTTTTGATATCTCCCCCTCTGATCATTTTTTATGGCCGATGGGGATAATGTTTTATCCCTGCTTCTGGTCAGACTGAATGAAATACATACATTTCCTTTTGGGAAATGTAGAATGTCTGATATTTGTGCTTTGGTAATATCACAATTTCATGTAAATTTAATTTAATTAAATGTACTGTAACCAAACCAAAACATGGCGTCCCTATTTTGAGATTTATTGTTTTTCAAAATTGTCATGAAGAATTGCAAAAGTTTTCAATTTGTAAAATCTCAAATCTCAAATAAAATCTCAAATAGCGGAATAGCAACAATAGCAGATCTACAATCGTGTAGATCTGCTATCTTTGCTATTTGTTGTACAACAAAGTATAGGGCTTACAGTAGGTGGTTAAGAAAATGTCCCCCTCTGTTTTGTGTGTTTTTTTTGTGTTTTTGTTTTTTACTAATCGAACCCTGTGTACAACATTTATTCTCATAACAGACACAACAAGGTGATCATTCCTTACAGCTCCAGGAAATAGATTGCTTATAGGTTGATCTGCTGTAAACATAATGCTGTTCCGTGCCTCTAATAACATCATCAATAACTCCAGGTGAATGATTTTCTGTCCCATCAGACTGACCTTGTAATGTTTTATTGAATATCCTCCAATAGAGGCCTTCCATGGAATGGTGCATATGGCTGCCTGTGAGCACACACTTTCAAAAGAAAATGCCTCACTTCTGTGCAATGGTAGAGTTGGTTAAACGTTGGAAATCACTGCTGTACTGTTACTTGTTTACAAGGTCCAGCAATCTGACCAAATTATTACATTTATGTTACTGTATACTGTAATCTCATAATATATTATTATATGAACACATCGAAACCATTGCTTCTTCAAACATGGAGGATTAAGGTACATTTGAACCACTTAAGCCCTATATACTTTGTCGTTCAAAAAATGAAAAATGACACATCTACAAGCTTGCACCACATTGCCGTGTGTGAACCATTTCCATCTGCTATTTATGCTATTTTTGATATTTTTTGAACGTTCAGAAATATTTGGATTTCTTTGGAAATTGACATGCCCAAGATTGGGACGCTAAGCATTCCTTGAAAGGTCTCTATATTTTCCGCCTCGAGGACCAACAAAACACTTAGTTTTATTTTCTAATACTTTGTTTACATTGTACTTACATTAAGACAGCTGACCTCGACCGCACCCTGCATTTGTATTTGTGATTTTCTTTTGATTTAACAGAAAGGATGTAAAATATGACAGCCATGCTGTAGATTTGTACAGAAACTCCTCCCAGGTCTCCCAGAGTGTGTTCTGATTGGACGGCCACTCACCCTGACTCCAGTGCTGGATGCTAACTGTGTGTTGATGCTGTTTAACACTCTTTGGATGTGCAAATAAAAAGTTAGCCATCACTGGGTTGCTTTTCTCTCTACATGGCATAGAATCGGCCCAGGTCTAAATGGGTTAAAGCACTGGACTGGTTCTCAGACTTTATCATGTCAAGGACGCCTCAAATTAAAATTTATTTGGCCGCAGACCCTCATCTGAGAATATTTTGTGATAGGGACCCCCATACAAGATTTGTGATTTATATATATTTTCCCCACATTTTCTCACGATTGTTTTGAAAATAGCAGATCTACACGGTCACCATTTTCAAATACGTTATGCATTTAGAGTTAAAGTGGTTGAACGGATTTTAGTGCTATATTAGTGCTATATTAACTAATCCCCCCATTATTTATCAGTTATTCTATGTTTTTGTATTAATAATCTAAATAAGCAAAGTAACTACTAAATTTGGCAAATAATTTAGGCAAGGCAGGTTTATTTGAATGGCACATTAAAACAACAAAGCAATTTAAACTGCTTTACATAATACATTAGGGCATTGAGACAAGACACAGAAAATTAAGAATGGAAAATGTACACATTACAAAAGGGCATTTGAATACCATTTAAAAAGGTTAAAATGAAACCGAAAAAAATATATAAGAGAATAAAATTACAGTGCAGAAGAAATTATAAAAGTAAAATAAAAAATAAACTCAGTAAAAGGCAGCAGCAAACAGAAAGATCATCAGCTTATTTTAAACACACAGAGAGTTGTAGAAGACCTGCAGTTTTGTAGGAGTTTGTTCCATGAAAACACAGCTTCTCCACGTTTAGCTGTGACTCTGGGAACAGAAAGCAGAGCTGTCCCAGATGACCTGAGAGGTCTGGATGGTACATGATGTAGCACAAGATCATAAATGTATTTTTAAACCATTCAATGCTGTATAAACCAACAGTGTTTCGATTTAAATAAATGATTTGGTAGACAGGGAGCCAGGGTAAAGATCGAAGAACTGGAGTGATATGATCCATTCTCTTGGTATTAGTAAGAACTTAGTGAGTATTTCTAAATCTTTCTCAGACATAAGTCCTTTAAGCCTTGATATAGTCTTTAGGTGATTATTTGGTCAATGCACTACTTAAAACGATAAAATGGGTATGGCTGACCTTAATATGGAGAGACGAGCAGACATCTGTCACCGAACAAACTCTCTCTTAATTAAATTACATTTTTATTTTTATTTTATGTACTTATTTTTAATTGAGTTGCTGACGTGCAGGTCTTATACCATCCACCAGGGTGGTAGATCACCCCTACTTCCCACAGCCTTGGGATGAACCACCTTCTGGAAAGGAATGAGTAGAAGCTCAATCAGTTATATCACATGTTTCCTTCATGGGATCTTTATGAAATGTAATTCATGTCATTTGTTTCGTCATTAATGTTTTAATTAATGAAACATGGTAACTCTTTAGTAAGACAATAGGCTCTGTGCATGACTGTAGTTCCCTTTACCAGAAGGTGGCATTCCCATTTCCTGTAGTGAGTCAGTTTCCCAAAGCTTAATTTGATTGGCTGAATTGCCAAGCAGAATTGAACCGGAAACACACAACACCTTCATACGAGTTTCCGGTTCAAATTGTCTGCTGAGCCAATCAAATGAAACTTACCCCGAAGCTGGAAATAGGAATGCCACCTTCTGGAATTACAGTCATGAACAGAGCCTGTATGAAATCATGTGACAACAAACCTGAGAGGGTGTGGCCGACTTCACTGTAGATAGGCGGGGCATATGCATAGGGTGTGGCCTGTGACATCACTGTACTAACTTCAGGTAAATGGTTGCCAATGACAACAGGTTGCTGAAAGACACAGAATAGACCAAAGAGTCCCTGAGATGTTAAAGACAGGGAAGCAGATGAGGGACAACTTCAGATATTTACATACCACAATATATCTAGACAACAATATCTGTTGGTTTCTGAATATAATGCTATGGAATTTAACAGGGTGGATCTTCTTCCACTCCTGATACCACAGCCTTGAATATGGGATACGTGGGGGCGGGGCAGATTTAGCTGTTAAACAGTGTGATGGTCCATCACGGTAACACAGGCAGATTCTACAGGTGTCATATGTCATGTAGGCCGCGTTTAGACTGCAGTCAAATCCGATCTTTTTTTATCTATGACATCAGTGGCGCTCGGGTCACGCTGCAAGTGACGTTTTGGACAGTTTGATATGCGACTTGGGTGGTTAGAGCAGGTTACTGCTTTCAGACTGAGACGCATCTTTAGAAATCAGATTTGAAACCACCTCTGAATCTGGCTCAAGTCGGATTTGTAAAAATCGGATTCCTTGTGACCTGTCTCTGTTCAGACTTCATAAAACAAATCGGATTCCAATCTGGATATGGCACAGATCTGATTCAGGCTAGATTCAGGCTGGATTTGGCTGCCAGTGTAAACAGGGCCGTAGATTGTGTTTGTGTTCAGGTCTCACCAGGATCGGGGTCTGTTGGCAGCAGCTGCAGCAGGTGGCTTTGCAGCCAAAAACAGACACACAGATGGAGATGATGAACACCAGCAGATTGAAGACACACTGCACACCCGACACACCCATCAACAAGCTCTGGAAACAAACGCATCATATAAACAAACAAACATCATGGAAGCATAACCACAATGGTCCGTTGTTTTTTACTTAGGAGCAGGAATCCATTAAGATATATGGTAGCCTACATTTAAGAGTTTTGTGTATTAGGCCCAAAGCCTTTACAAAACAACATCTCTGCATTTGTAGAAAACCAACACAAGTAAACAAACACATCATGTAAACAAAACACATCATGTACAAACACATCATGTGCACATTATGTAAACCAGTGGTCTAATCAGGGTCTCATTAGGACCTCGTGAACCAGGTGAATGGAATGAACTAGCTGGTCAAACAGAGACCTAGCAGCAGTGTGGGTCAAATCAGTGAGTAAATAAAGTCCTACCCTGTATTTATAAGGTTCATCCCAATAAATCAATACCCCTCCAGCGTCCAGGCCGTAAAGGATGATGGCAGTACCTGACATCATAGCAGCCACAATGTTCATCCCCATAGAACCTTTAATCTGAAACATAGAACAGCAATATAATAAACAGCTAGTAACAAATGGAATGACTTGTAGAGAGCAGTAAGGGTGTGGTTGAGGGCGTGGCTTACTGACCATGCATCGGCTCATCGTCCTATCAGCAGCCACCGTTAATGACCCTGCAATGATGTACTTGGGGAGAAGAGAAACAACCAATCAGATAATGAAGAATTATGTTTAAAAATGAAACATTTATGACTCTCTTACAAAACATACAGTAGCATTAAAATGAATCATGGCAGTATGGTTATATGTGTGAATACTTACAGGCAATCAAATCCTGTTTAAATAATAGTTAGGGTAATTAGTATGAACGGGGAGGTATTAACTTAGGTACTTAGAGAGTAAGTACAGTATGAGTATTTCATTCAAAGCTCAAATGATTTGTATGAATATAAACACAGTACAGTGTACAGTAAGGTTTGGTGGAGGATGCAGATGTTTGCTTACAAATAAAGGTGCCCAGGCGAACACTCCAGAGAACACTGTGAAAGTGTCACCAAAGAAACACAACACCACACCAAACAGGAGGAGCAGCGCACCCACCATTATCTGCACTGTCTGCAAGGAAACACACATACACCAGGTGAACAGGTTAACTAAGGTCAAATGAAGCAATATTAACATGAGAGGGAGTGCTTTACAATCATTGTTGGCAATCAGGAACAAGGTGTGTTAAACTTATTTTATTAGTCCAGCAAGTAGGCTGACCCTTTAGTAACAACGCATGTAAGTGATTCCCAAAACTATCACCTGATATAATGACTTGCCCAAAATAGGCGTGCTAAATGTCCAAACATACCTTCTCCTCACAGTTAATACAAATGACATATTTCAGCTTTTACTCGACTGTTTACATGAAGTCAAAACCAGATGACACATACTTTCTAAACCTCAATATAAGAAAAACTGAAATTATATTTTTTGACCATGATACTGTCCCAAGTCCAACCACCAACATCCTCAATACCCTCAACTCCAACTTCTGCTCATCTATCAAAAATCTTGGTGTTACCCTTGACAGCAACTTCACACTAGACAAAAGCAGTTTATTTCTGTTAAGACTCTTAGCCAAGGTAAAAGCCTACCTCCCCCCTAAACAACTGGAAATGGCTATCCATGCCTTCATATACTCGAGGCTTGATTATTGCAACTCTCTCTATACAGGTATTGAGCAGTCCGCACTCAAGTGTTTGCGCCTGTCCGTCCGTCTATCCGCCCGTCCGCCCGTCCGTCCGTCCGTCCGTGTGTCATTCTGTCATTCTTGAAACTGTGCACACACACTCCCTGGATGCCAATTCAGAACCTCTGCCCCAAATGTTTTACATGGGCCTTTTATAGCACCACCAGAGGCCGATTTGTGCAAAACACATTTTTTGACAGTACTCCTACAGATTTTGTCCAAAAATCACGCAAATCGGTACACAGCATCTCCATAGTCATTAAACAAAAAGACTTTCAGATTTTTCATATTCCATCCTAATTGGCTAAAATTGGCTTCCAAAGTTTGCAGGAGCGCTCCGTTTTGCAGAAGGAGCGAGTGCATTCTCCGGCAGCGGCAACAGCCGCGGAACGTCCGCGGAACTTCCGGTGGAGGAGCGGCAGCTCCCGGCAGTGACTGCCGGCGGTGGAGCGTCAGCTGCCGGCGGAGCAGCGGAACTGCCGCGGAAACTGCCGGTGGAGGAGCGGCAGTCGCGGAACTGCCGGTGGAGGAGCGGCAGTCAACTTCTTTTTCCGCCGATAAAGTATAGTTTTGGACCATGACGGAGCCGCGCCGAATCAGCAGACCTTGAGGCCAAGGAGTCGCGCCCGAGCGCCTCCAGGCGCGAGTGCCCGCGACGACCGGCCGATGGTCTGCTATTCGACTAAGCGGCGTCCGAGTTATGTACCGATAGGCACAGAATCGTAAATAATATTAGTGGGGACTGCGTTACACAAACGCAGCACACTCCCAAAGCTGACGCCACCGGCAGCTCCAGCCGCCGCCGCCGCCACCGGCAGCAGCCGCTGCCGGAAAATGCACTCGCTGTCCCTCCCGTTTTGAACAAGATGCCTCAAATTATGAACAGAGCATGACATTTCAGTGAAACTTTGCCCGCACATTCCCACTAGGCCGAGGAAGAAATGCAACTTGAAAATGTTCAAATCAGCCTCATGGTGGCGCCATAACAGGCTGATTCGTGTTTTTACCTATAACTGCACCGATATGTGTAAAACTTTGTAGGTGCACTCCCTAGAGGCCAAGGAAAAACCTTTGCCCTGCATTTTTCACATCTGCCTTTTATAGTGCCACCAGGAGGCCGACTTATGTAAAAAAGAATATATATATTAAGCCTTTACATTTTATCCAAATTTCACGCAAATTGGTTCACATGATCTCTATTGTCATGTGATCAAGACGGATCTGTTTGATTGTTCATATTCCATCCTGATTGGCTAAGATTGACATCTAAAGTTTGCAGAGGTGGCCCGTTTTGAACAAAATGCTGCAAATCATGAACGCAGCGTACGATTGCGTTGAAACTTTGCACTAACATCGCGCTACATTGAGGAACAAATGCCACCCTTTCAACATTGCCCTATTATAGCGCCACCAGGAGGTCGAATTTAGCAAAACGTAATACTCCTACAAATTTTGTCCAAACATCACGCAAATCGGTACACATATAGTCAAGTGATCAAGACGGTTCTGTCCGATTTTTCATATTCCATCCTGATTGGCGAATTACGAACATTGCTGGCCCACAATAACCTACCTGACCTGGCGGAGACCTGTGCTCCGAGGAGCACTTTTTCTAGTTTCATATGTTTTTATTTGTGCATGTCCTGACTATGTTGTTGCACAAGCCTGTTCAGTTGATGCCTTCTATGTGCAGCACTTTAGTCAATTTCGATTTTTGTAAATGTGCTATCTAAATAAAGATTGATTTGATTTGAAAGTAATCTCTCAAGACTTTTTATACCGAATGGGTTCCCAGATTGGATTTAAAGTGGTTAATTGTGTTTCTGGGTTTTATAACTACTGTACATAACTAATGAAAATATAATTTTTTTCACTTCCCGAAAAGTTATGGTTTTGGACAATATAATTCTATGTTTATGCTTATTGAGTTTATTCTAATCTTTTCTTTTTTCTTAGTCAGTGTAATGCATGAACCTATGTGCAAGCATACCTGGCAAAAATACTGACAATCAGCTGATTACTGCGGTCTAAAGTCTGTCTTTCACTCATAAAAAGAGGTTGATCTGAATTACAAATGAATGTATAACGAATTAACAATGTATAACAATGCTTGTTCTGTGACTATTGCTACGTGTTTATTTTATTCTTTTGATAAGGTTTTGCACAGAGACAAAAATGTTATCAACGATCTGTTTAAAAGCTCTAATAGTGAGATTTCATATAAAATAAATAATTTCAAAGTGATACTCTGATAAATACTGTAAAGTATATTTACCCCCAGAGCTTGTGGGAATGTCCGTTTGAACTCCAATAGTTTGGTGTCTGGACTGGACCCCAGAACCAACCCAGTCCCACCAGACTGCATTTGGACTGGAACCGACCCTGATCCACCAGACTGCATTTGGACCGGAACGAACCCCGTCCCACCAGACTGCATTTGGATTGGAACCAGAACCACGCCACTGGGAATGTTCAGTACGTTAGAAGACATACTGCTGGATGCTGGTGTCTAATTGTATATTTATTGTAGGACTATTCTGTCTGTTTTGAATTCTATTCTATTCTATTCTGTTCATGGAAGACGGAAGTGTCTTGATGCTATGATAACATCAGACTGTGTCGACTTCCCTGAAATCCTCTGCTCTTCTACTTTATTACAGTAACTCTGTTAATGATTCATGTACTGTAGGACGTTAACTTATGGGAGTTATAAGGAACTACATTTTTTCCTTTATCAGTTCTGTTTTAATCAACAATCTGACCCATTTGTTGAAGTGCTGAATAAACCAGAATTCAAGGTTTATTAAAATAGAGTTCTGATGTAGTACTACTTAACTGGCAATGTTTACTGTACTTTAACATGCTAGTACACTTGTTCCCAGACTGAATGCATGGCCCCTAAATGCTTCAAACAGACTGTAGCTAATGAGGCTATAAGAACACATGCATTACTTTTGAGTACCCTACTGAGTGCCCTTTAACTGTCCATAGTTTTGACTCTATGGACAGAAAGCAGACCTGTCCCTAGATGACCTAAGAGGTGTGGATAGTTCATGACTTAACACTAGCCTGGTTCCAGCCCCTGAATCACTAGACACGCTTCATTGAAACACAATGAAAATTCAGGCTGAGTGTCAGGCTAATATACTGTAGCACAAGAAATGTTTTTTTTTGCCATACCATAGAGCACCGAAGTCCTGACGTCACTGCCAGTAGAGGGAGCTTTCCGCAGGATCATGGCTTTACTTTTTGTATTGATATCCTCATTGGGGAATCTTAGATCACTTCATATAAGAACTGTGTTCCAAAAATGAACACACCACCCTGGCGTTTTACTCATATGGATATAAAGCATCGACTGAAGGTGTAAATGTACACATTTACCCAAAGAGTAACACAATATAAACACTAGAAACGAGTCAAACAACCCAAAGACTACATTTCCCATGAACGCGGCTGCTGTGGGGACAGTGATTTCAGACCCGGAAGTAGTAGTTCTTAAGACTTTTAAGGCAGAATTAATTCCATTTTTGCCAGAAACAGGCTGTATCAAATATGAATGAATATCATTCATTTAGACACTTCAGCTCAGAAATAACCAGACCGTAATGAACCATTAACCATTTATTAACATATAACCGTTACCATATATGCAATGATATTGCATTCAAGTTTGGCGGTGTGACTCTGCTCATGTGATATTACAGATTCCTGTGCAAACATGTCACAGATCATTCAATCACAAACCCCAGAGCAGAGCATAAATACAGTTTTACATAAACATTGAACCTTCAATGCCTACCACATATCATAGTACAATCCATAGAAGCACAGTACAATACACAGAATCATAGTATAATCCATAGAACCACAGTACAATACACAGAATCAACCAATAACAATATGAACTAAAAGCCACAGGGAGGAGGCCGGGGAGGTGGAGGGAATTTGAAAACCTACAGCTGTACAACCGGCACTGACAGCCAAGCACATAGAATGAACAGAGAACAGAGGCTGCTTAAATGAACCGCCTGAGATGCACTGTGGGTATGAGGGCGTGAGTGAGTTAGCTTGTAGCAAATGAGAATGACAAGGGGTTGAACGTATGCCTTAAAGGAGTACAACTGAATAAGCTTGTTAGCGAATGGGGGGGTCCGGGGAGTGTGAATGAAGTATAAAAACATTCCTTCCGTGTCTACATGAACTATGGTTACACTGAATTTCATTTAGACACTTCAGATCAGAAATAACCAGACCGTAATGAACCATTAACCATTTATTAACATATAACCGTTACCATATATGCAATGATATTGCATTCAAGTTTGGCGGTGTGACTCTGCTCATGTGATATTACAGATTCCTGTGCAAACATGTCACAGATCATTCAATCACAACCCCCAACACTCGCTCACTTGCAGTGAGCAAATACAGAGTCACACCTTAACCTATATGAGAATGTTTATCAGTTAAAGCATCAAAGTGACGCAATTTCATTTAAATGAAATATGCTACATGAATTAACTATGTGAGTGTCAGCGATGACACATTTCCTTTAAATGCATACCGAAGATGCCCTTCACATCTAAAAGCCGACATTCTGCGCCAGCAGCAACTATTAGATGCACATTTGGCAAAACACTACTGTGTTCTGATGTTAAAGGAAATAAACTATGAAATTATGAATAACTATGTGTATAGACAGCAATGTCTAATTCCTTCTATATGATGGCAGCAATGCGAACCCTTTAGGCAAGTCCCGCTCGCCCGAACGGTGACCTGATATAGAAGGAATACACTATATAGTGAATTACCCATCTAAACCACCATTAAGCATACGTGAGACCCAACACGACCAATGCTTATAAATTTACCTATCTAAGCCTACCACATTAAGGTATACGTGAGACCAAACACGACCAATACCTTAGGTTAACCGTGCCTACCAACCTAAACCACTGAAGCATATGAAGACCAAGCTATACTATAAAAGTTACCATAACATCATAATACCACACTATAGCCTACGTGAGACCATAACACGACCGATGCTATAGTGTTTTACCTGACCCCCAACCTGCGCTCTGGCAGGAGCAATTACTTAACCATACGACATCAATTATGCAACTCCTGACTTAATTCCATAATTGATTACACATTTACACTCATGCTTTTGAGCTGAAAGAATTTCATCCGTATTTAACGGATATAACGTTCATAAGCAGCAGATGACCAACGACCCATGGCTTTCAGTGTGAATGATGGAACCAAAGATGATGCTGAGTTGCAGCACCAATCCGAAAGGAGTGAACAACTTGGGGCAAGTCCACATCTGAAGCATCCTGCTTCCTGGCAGCGAACCAAGCCTTGACATGGCCCTCCCAACATCCGAACAAGGTTCATCTCCCCCAGAATTTAACCGCCGTTCAAGGTAGCGAGACATAGAAGAGAACGGACAAAACGGTATCAGTTCTTACAATAATTGATATTCCATTAGAATAAAGCGGTATCAGTTCTTACAATAATTGATATTCCATAAGAATAATTAACTGATTTAGAGTGCTTAAGAGGAATTGAAACATGTGACTGAAAGAGAAGACAGGAATGGAAATGTCATGCAAGGGGTTAAAGCTTTCAGTGCAAGAAATGTATTCCCCACATCTAAGAAACCCATAAGATACTGATAGAAACTGCTTCCAAATAATATCTACATTAGTTAAGATTCTTTCCTCCGCTTAGTAATTACATAACTTCTCGCAGCTAGCTGCGTTCATCAACACATGAGCCGAGTGATCCAAAGCTACTTTTGAGTCAATCATGCATTAACTTTTCACAAAATTTCACTATCACAATCCCAACATAGAATGGAGCGATTTAAACACCCATGTAATAAGTTCAATATAAAGCAACCATCCCAGAATACTTAAATGTCCGAGATCATTAAACGATCCATACCATTTGACATACGCCTGGATTTTATGGACGCCGTTTCCTTTAGAACATCAGTGTGAGTGGGTTACACAGATCAAGCAGTGAGCAACCGACATGGCTTTCAGTAAGCTTGAACCAGAATAAATTTAGATTTGATTAATGATGACCTGCCTCTCATGACTTCAGCAGAAGTAGATCCAGTTATACCACCAAGTTGATCTTGAGAACTGCTCGGCAATGACCATATCGCTGCAGTAGTTATGAAGACCGGCAGCAACCCACAACCTGAACCTTCCCAGCATCCATGATGGACAGAAGTTCATGCCATCGTCAGAATTGGATCACCATAATGGGCAGTTGCTCAAGAAACATAAAACAGAAGCAGAATAAGTATAAGCAATGAATGAATATCCCTTTACAAAGACATGTTTAAGCTAAAAGTGAAGGTAACATGCAAGTTAGCTCATCAAACAATGAATCCAATCCATAATGCTGATAGGAATTGAAGCAGTAGAGAATCAGATTAACCTTTGTATGCCCTCTAAATGGCACCCCCTAGAGATAATTACAGTTAAAACAATCACCCCATTCACAAGCTTCAATCCACAATGAATAGAAATAGCTACCATTATCTGCTCTCCTTCCAAACTACTTCCATTAACCCTTCTTACATATACTACAATCCTTACCTCACATTACCTGTTAAGCTTTTGACTTGAATAGCAGTACGGTGTCAATGCTACATAATGATAAACAGCCCAAATAACTATCACAATTTAAGAACAATGACCTTGAATACAGCTCGAATTGAAACTTGGTGGCAACCAGAGCATAATCAAGCTAAGCCTCAGCAAACTATCCATATTATTTTATTTGAACCGAATGATTCAACCTATTATAGATACCTTTAACTTGAGCAGCTAGGCAGTATTAACAGATAAGCCTTTTATTTTAACCCCATTTAGATCTTTTGGCCCTAATGTACTCCAAGAGACCGCAACAAATACAAAAATATAATACTAATACTACTATGAATGGTATCATGGTGGAATACAGCCGGGTGAAAGTATGTGCCATACCATCAACCAATCTTACAAATACTTCCACAATCCTTTTAATTTACAATGACCTTACATTATCTGATAAACCTTGGACTTTAAAATAGCATAACATCAATGCTTCATTAATATAAAACACAACCAATTATACCTAATGAATCAATTAGAGCCTGTTCTGTCCTCAATAAGTGTGGAGGTAGACAAATAGACAGACAGCTAACAATAGCTTCTTTTTTTTTGTAGTAGTAGAATCAGTAGCTCGCACTTTAGAACTAACAGCAACCCAACCTGAACCTTCCCGGCATCCGTGATGGAAAGAAGGTCATGCCATCAAAAGCCTTGGATCACCATAATAGCAGTCAATCATGAAACGAAAAACAGAAGCAGTGTGAATTCAAGCAATGAATATCCCTTTACAATGACATGGTTAGCTAAAAGTGAAGTAACGTGCAAATTAGCTTCAGTGCACTAATGAATCCACCTGCATCTGAGAATCAGATTAACCTTTGTTTGCCCTCTAAATGGCACCCCCTGGAGGACAACCCACTACAATTGAAGCAATCGCCCCATTTCACAAGACTTCAAATCCACCATGAAGTAATTATCTATTTAAGCATCTGCAAACTAATCCACCCACATTATAGTTACCTGAACTTGAGCGTTAATTAAGTGAATAGAACAGGAATGCAGAAATAACAGCTTCACTGAGTGGATTAAATTAACTTGAATATCCCATGATAGTTGTGTACCTATTTAACATGACAGTTACACTGCCATAATGCCTGCACATGACCAGTTAAGAAAGAAACACCCTTGCCCTTTCACCTTATTCTCACACGGTAGCATTGAACTGATCCCCATGATATGACTGTCAGTTGCATAGACTACAGTACCCAAGATGCATTGCTGTATTGTATGAGACTTCCTGATTACTCCCAAGGAGTAGTCACGTGACACCACCACGCCGTGTTGCCAGATTGTAAGAGAAACAAGCGGCCAAGTCTATAAAAACAAGTCGCAAAACAAATGTTTAGAATATTAAACATTTTTTGCACCATGATTACATATGAATCTGTGGTTCCTTCACATGAACTCTGTTTAGTAATCATATTTGCTGTGACTTACAGAACACAATCCCAAAGTCGCTTATAATAAGCAGACATGGCAACACTGATTTGATACATATGCTGTGTTTTCCTATCCTGGCTTGAGTACATGTCTGAATTTGACTTCTTGTCTTAGATTATGCCCCGTTGCACACAGATTGTCTACGACAGCTTTGATAAGTATAAACATATTATAAAAGCATTTGAACAAGCAGTAGCAATACAACTGTTGGAAGCTCTGCTTGAAGCTTCAGAGCCAACTAGATGGCACTGCACCATTGTGGGTATTCCCAGAGTCAAGAGTGCCTCAGCAGAACAGCATTAGAACTTAGAAGCAGTACTTATTTTGGAAAAAGATTTGGCCCAAAAATAGCTCCATTACTTCTATACCTTAAGCAAACAACAATAATAATAATAATCTAAAATAGCCAAGTTTCATTACCTGATGAGGTAAAGGGGAGTAGCCTACATGGGAAGCAAGCCTGCTGTGTTAACTGTGCAGTGTTGAACAAACAAAGTTTTTACATGGCAACAAGCATGCTATGTTAGACTTTAAGCTACAAACAATTCGATTTTTCCACATGGGAAGCAAGCATGCTATGTTAACTGTGCAGTGCTGTATAACAAACAAAGATTCTACATGCAGCAGCATGCTATGTTAGCTTTAAGCTACAAACAATTCCAGCTTTCCACATGGTAAAAGGGAGTAGCCTACAACCAAGCTTCTACTGTACATGGGCAGCAAGCATGCTGTATTAGCTTTGAGCTACAACAATTCCAAACTTCTACATGGCAGCAAGCATGCTATGTTAGCTTAAGCTATGAGCACAGTAGTGTTAGCAGCAATAATAGAAGAAGCATTGGCTGCTGTAGCAGTGGTAAAAGTCAGCATCATTAGCAAAATCATCTCACATAGCACCAAAATATCATAGAGCAGCACACAAAGCGTAGATAAGCAGCAGATGACAGCTCGCAGCAGCTAGCAAAAATGCATTGGTTCAGCAACCAAGGAATTTGAAAATTTGAAAACCTACAGCTGTACAACCGGCACTGACAGCCAAGCACATAGAATGAACAGAAAACAGAGGCTGCTTAAATGAACCGCCTGAGATGCACTGTGGGTATGAGGGCGTGAGTGAGTTAGCTTGTAGCAAATGAGAATGACAAGGGGTTGAACGTATGCCTTAAAGGAGTACAACTGAATAAGCTTGTTAGCGAATGGGGGGGTCCGGGGAGTGTGAATGAAGTATAAAAACATTCTGCCTTCCGTGTCTACATGAACTATCGTTACACTGAATTAAACGATGCAGAGCCACCCCCCTGACAAAAACGCCAGGGTGGTGTGTTTATGTTTGGAACACAGTTCTTATGACGTTATCTAAGATTCCCAAATGAACCCGTGGAACAGGCCCTCTAGTGGCAGTCTAGTGGCAGTGACGTCAGACTTCGGTGCTCTATTCACTGCTTTTTACAACAACAGTGTTTCGATTATTTGGCAGACAGGAACCAGTGTAAAGATCTAAGAACAGGAGCGATATAATATGATCCACTTGTCGGTAGCAAGACATGTCCGTGGCACATTTTGTATTCTGGTTATAATGTGTACATATATCTATCCTAAATATTCACAATAATTGTTTTTAATAATTTGTTTGCATGGTGATGACCCCTGCTTTCTTGGTATTACTGCCAGATTAAAATTGTAATAGTGTCACCCCAGTGCCAGCAAAAACTAGTGTTTTTACCTACCTTTGAAAAATCATGGAATATCCAAAAGAACCCGTTTAAATCGCTTATTTAGTCAGCCTGTGGCCATGTTTCCCATTCAACCCGGAAAACCCCCCTACGTCCGCTGTCAGTACTGCTCCCGGTTTGGCTACAATGGGAAACATGGCCACAGGCTGACTAAATAAGCGATTTAAACGGGTAGTTTCGCTCCGGACCTAAAATATTATGCTCCGAACCAAACCTTAAACATCCGTGTGGTTTGGAATCTACCATTAGTTTTGGGATACGATGTATACAAAAGGGTAAACAGTGGAGCCTTGGCGGACGTTCCACCGATTCTGGATGAGAACGACATAGAACCTCATCTCGGAGCTGTATAGCGGAGTGAGAGGTTCTTTATGGAGCTAGGAGCAGCACTTAACCTGTTGCGTTTGTACCAGTACAGACCAAGTGTTTTGGTGAGTTAAAAACAAATTCATTTGTCATTGCACTAAATGTTTGTGTTTGCACTTTTAAATGCAAACGTTTTGTATTATTTGAAGTTATTTGAGTACAAGAGTGTATTGTGTACATTTCTGATGGTAAAAGCTAATTGTGTAATCAAAGCAGCTGAGCAGGGCAGCCAGCTTGATTTAAGACACAAACTGAACTGAAAAAAGACTGAGTTACAGTGTCATATATTTTGTTTGACACGGAGCATTTTTGAATTGAACACTGAATTGAAGTTTTCCTTTCACATCAAGCTGTGATTTAAGTATAGTGTTCATTTTATTTTAATTTTTTTTTAAAACTGCTACTTACCTCTAACTGTGAAATTTGATGATTGAAACCTGGTTCGTGAATCTTTTACCTGTGGAGGAAAAGGGAAAAAGAGTTAACTCAAGAGATAGTTGAACCAAAATAGATATAAACTACTTTAGTATACCGGTTTAGTTATACCGGTCTAAAATAGTTGACCTAAAATAGGAAACTAAACTACTTCAACTTAGTTTTAAAATAGATAAATCTATCTATAAATCTAAGGAAATTAAAAAAAGGAAAGTGGGATACTTACCTTTTAGGATACCTGCAGGATTTCTCTTTGTTTTATTGGGTTCAACATTCATGGTTATTGTATGTTGTACGTATTGTATGTCTAACTATAAGTAATGTTTGCCGGCTTTTGCATTTAAAGTAAGTGGTCCCTGGTCTAATATTCTATTGTCCCCACTCATAAGAACCTAGCACTAGTCCAGTGGTTAACCTCGGTGATACGGGTGCTACCATAGCAACCATTGTTTCTTCAAACGTGGAGGCAGAGCCGTCTGGGAGAAATGCGGGGCCCGGTGCGAAGTGCGCGCGCGCCCCCA
Organism: Gymnoscopelus braueri; assembly: GCF_963280865.1. NCBI lineage: Eukaryota > Metazoa > Chordata > Actinopteri > Myctophiformes > Myctophidae > Gymnoscopelus > Gymnoscopelus braueri. Next base: position 54,748,655 of record NC_137605.1, on the reverse strand, counting down.
TCCTCGTGCGCGCGCGATTTTTTTGCGGTTTTGGGCGGATATTTCAAGTGCGGGGCCCGGTGCGGCCGCACCGCTCGCACCACCCTTCCTGCGGCCCTGCGTGGAGGATTAAGGCACATTTTAACCACTTAAGCCCTATATTTGTTGTACAACAATATCAAACATGACACATCTATAAGTTCACATCACATCGCTGTGTGTGAACCATTTCCATCTGCTATTTCTTTTTTAAATTACAAACGTTTTGGATATTTTCTGAAATGTTCAGAAATGTTTGAATTTGACATAACCAAAATGTTAGGCATGTAACGATTCACTCAACTCACGATGCGATTCGAATCACGATTTGAGGTTCACGATGCGATTTTTTTATACTAAAATTATTTTCCAGACAAAATGACTGATGAATGATTTCTCCTACACAAATCCAGTATTTTCTTCTCTTTTATTATTAATATTTTTTCTACAATACTGTGTTTTCTCTTATCCTCTTTTCAATACAGTAGCAAATGACTGAAAACCCTTTAGCAATTCTGTTACAAAGATCCGGTATTTTCTTTTGCACATGTCAGTGACATCACTGACGAATCCTTGGTATCTTTATAACCAGCTTTGAACATAATGGCGTAAGTCTGTGCTACTTCCGGGTTGCATAATAGTGACATCACTGTCGAATCCTTGGTATTGTGATCCTAGCCTTTCAACGTGTCGATGTTTACCAGGGCCGTCACTTCACGCTTTATTTAGATTTTCTCACACTCGCGCTAATGAAACACTAAACAGGATTATTATTTCATGTCAAGTAGTGCAAGTACAACTATCAGAAGATGTAAACCAGGTAAAGTAATGTGTCACTCTTTTGCGACTCAGTTTTCCACCTGTCCAATTGTTTCTTCTGGCTATTTTTCACATTGCGATTCATTTTTTATTAAATCAATTTAAATCGTCACCCGTTTGAATCGATTTAAATCGATTTACAATAAATCGCTACACGCCTAGTGGCAGAGCATTCCTTGAAAGGTCTCTATATTTCCTGCCTCGAGGACCAACAAACAAATTTATGGCTGTGGAGGTTCTGTCTACTGGCTCTGTGTCTCAGAGGTGGGTGGTGGACAGTATTTATGGCTGTGGAGGTTCTGTCTACTGGCTCTGTGTCTCAGAGGTGGGTGGTGGACAGTATTTATGGCTGTGGAGGTTCTGTCTACTGGCTCTGTGTCCCTTCATTGTAAACAAACATGTTGGAACCCGTAAATCTTTTTACAATAACCTCCTTTTTCAGAAATGAACCATTGAGGGTTAATAAGGGTCTTAATGCTAATATCATAGACAGTAAAAAGTAGGCTAATATATATATTTATATTTGTATTTATTTATTATTATTATTAAAATTATAATATACATTTTTTATATTTATTTATATATATATTTATATTTATATATAGATGTATATTAAAAAACTATTTCCTCTTCTTTTTGTCTTTTTTGCCAGGAAAGCGGTAGAATGACACTTTAGTCGTTATTTTAGTCTCAGATCTGTTAAAACAGCGAGGGACACAGCACTGCGCATATTGGGAAAATACACACTTGGACCCGGAAGTTATTCTAGCGGGGCGCAACGTCACGTCTTAACAACCGAATGGGATCTGTAGCCATGGTCAAATTGGTCATGGTCCCAAGTCAGGTATGGACTAGTACAGTATATCATCATTTATCAGTTCATGTATGTTTTTTTTAATTAATAATCTAAACAGGCAAAGTAACAAAGTTGTCAAATTATTGTAGGCAACACAGGTTTATTTAAATGGCACATTGAAATACAATAAGCATATTTGAGGCAATAAGACACAGAAACTTAAGAATGCAAAATAAATTACAACAAACTCATTACAAAAAGGCATTTGAATACAATTCAAAAAGAGGTTAAAATGAAACTGAAAAAAATAATTAAAAAGTACAATTATATTTTTTTTAAAAACTCAGTAAAAGGCAGCCGCAAACAGAAAGATCATCAGTTTATTTTAAACACACTGAGAGTTGTAGCAGACCTGCAGTTTTGTGGGAGTTTGTTCCATAAAAACACAGCTTCTCCACGTTTAGCTGTGACTCTGGGAACAGAAAGCAGAGCTGTCCCAGATGACCTGAGAGGTCTGGATGGTTCATGATGTAGCACAAGATCATAAATGTATTTTTAAACCATTCAATGCTGTATAAACCCAACAGTGTTTTGATTGGATTTTTTTTTGGCAGACAGGGAGCCAGGGTAAAGATCTAAGAACTGGAGTGGTATGATCCATTCTCTTGGAATAAGTAAGGACTTAGTAAGTATTTCTAAATCTTTCTCAGACATAAGTCCTTTAAGCCTTGATATATTCTTAAGCAGGTCTTATACCATCCACCAGGGGGTGGTGCATCACCTCTACTTCCCACAGCCTTGGAATGAACCACCTTCTGGAAAGGAATGAGATTAGAAGCTCAATCAGGTTGGATATCACATGTTTCCTTGATGGAATGGATCTTTATAAAAGGTCATTCATTGTGCAACATTCAATTGTTTCGTAATTAACATTTTAATTAATGAAACATGGCAAGTCTTTAGTCAGACTAATTCGGTTTTTAAGTCTGACGTCATTTTGTAGTCCGACGTCACTTCCGGGTCCAAGAGGCACCTAGCGCCATACACTCTTCATTGTAAACAAACATGTCGGAACCCGTCAATCTTTTTACAATAACCTCCTTTTTCACACTTGGACCCGGAAGTTCCAAGTTCCGGGTGCATACGTCACGGTTTAACAACAGAATAGGCTCTGTGCATGACTGTAGTTCAGTCAGGACAACTCATGAATGGATAAAATATATTTTTATTGAATACAAAATTAGCAATATATTTATTTTAGTTTGGCGATTAATTGGATGTGCATTTAGGTACTCTGAGCTAGCATATTACATCTCCCTACCAGTAGCTGGGGTGGTGGAGGGTGAGCAGCCAGTGTTAAAGCAGCAGCAGAACAGACAGCAGTAGGCAGCAGCAAAAGGCAAGCAAGGAATGAGCAATGCAACTTCTCCATTTAAATAGGGTGCTCTATTATGAAGTGAGTATGTAATTGGTTGAGAATAGAAGCATGGAGCTGAGACCGACCAATGGTCGGCCAGCAGCAACTGCACTGAGTTCCCTGACAGAGCTTGCTCTGTCTGTACCAAGCGCTACGCTCATTTCCCTTTTCCATAAGGTGGCATTCCCGTTTCTTGTAGTGGTTCAGTTTCTCAAAGCTTCATTTGATTGGCTCAGCAGCAGATTTGAACCGGAAACACACAACACCTTCATACGTGTTTCCACCTTCTGGAATTACAGTCATGCACAGAGCCTGTATGAAATCACATGTGACAGGGCAACAGACCTGAGAGGGTGTGGTCTACTTCAGTGTAGGAAGGCGGGGCAGATGCAGAGGGTGTGGCCAGTGACATCACTGTACTAACTTCAGGTAAATGGTTGCCAATGACAACAGGTTGCTGAAAGACACAACAGACCAAAGATTCCCTGAGATGTTAAAGACAGGGCAGCAGATGAGGGACAACTTCAGATATTTACATACCACAATATATCTAGACAACAATATCTGTTGGTTTCTGAATATAATTATATGGAATTTAACAGGGTGGATCTTCTTTCACTCCTGATATTCAGCCTTGAATATGGGATATGTTGGGGGCGGGGCAGATTTAGCTGTTCAAGAGTGTGATGGTCCATCACGGTAACACAGGCAGATTCTACAGGTCCATGTCATGTAGATTGTGTTTGTGTTCAGGTCTCACCAGGATCGGGGTCTGTTGGCAGCAGGTGGCTTTGAAGCCAAAAACCGACAGACAGATGGAAACGATGAACACCAGCAGATTGAAGACACACTGCACAAGCACAACCACCGACAAGCTCTGGAAGCAAACGCATCATATAAACAAACAAACATCATTTAAACCACAATGGTCTGTTGTTTAGTTACTTAGGAGCAGGGATACATTTAATTATGATTACGATAATTATGATAATACTTTATTTTCAGTTCACAACTTCACACTGAAATATGTCTGGCGACCCAGCAGCCATGAATGCAACACATAAACAGTACATACATTTGACATGACACAAAAAACAAACACAAAAATACATACATAAGACATATAGAGACAAGAGCAATGTCCACCACTCAGCCTACCCTTGGCCTAAACTCTAAACTGATTAAGCCTCAATGTCGGGTGATGGACAAAGGACCTCTTCAGTTTGACCTTATTGTATGTTGGAACACCGCATCAGCTTCCTGAAGGTAGCAACCTATATTCTCCATACAAAACATGGCTAGTGTTTGAAGTGATATTCCTTGCCAACCTTAGCATACTGTTATTATAAGTAGATGTATAGAGCCTCTGAAGTGGTTGTCCAACAATCTTTGAACAAATGTTCAGTTGCTGTAGCAGTTGTGACTTTAAGGCTACAGACAGACATCCATACCAGGTGGTAATACAGTACTGAAGAACACTCATAATAACAGAAGTGAAAAACAAAAGAAGAATCTGTCTACTAGCACCAAACGATCTCAGACGGCGAAGGAAATAGATTATTTGCTTTGTCTTCTTACCCACTGATTCAATCTGGTCTTTCCATGACAAGAGATGGTCTATTACTACTCCTAGGTATGTATACAAACATACCTGGTTAATCTGTTAACTATGAATAGTAATGGGTATCTGTGTATCTCCAGAGGTGCACCAAAAACTATAAAATATATGGTAGTCTACATTTAAGAGTTTTATGTATGAGGCCCAAAGCCTTTACACAAGTAAGACGCGCGAACGCTGGAAGCGAACGCAGCTCGAAAATAACAATCAGAAGAATCGAAAGGAATGAGCAATTGTAGAGAAGTGGGTGGTACAGTGAAATTAGTGAGAACAGGGCCGCCAGAAGAGTTTGTGAAATGTGTCTGGTTTAGGCATGTTGCAGGCTGTTGTGCATTTTAATCAGAGCATCATCTACATTCCTGGTGGTGCACTCTGGCGCACTCTGGCGCACTCTGGCGGCTGCTTACAGGCAGTGCACGGACGTGAGTCACAACACATCATGTGCACAAACACATTATGTACACATTATGTAAACCAGTGGTCTAATCAGGGTCTCATTAGGACCTGGTGAACCAGGTGAATGGAAAAAGCAATCCACATTTATTCCGCCTAAGCACAGAAATTCCTCTATTGACACGTATTGTAGATTGGTGGAAAATGATGTTTCCCAGCTTCTTAGAAATAAGCAGAAGCACAAGGTGACTAACAACTTATCTAAACTACAGCGTGAAGCACTACTGGAACTTAAAGATGACTCATCTATTGTGGTACAATCTGCAGACAAAGGGGGCGCCATTGTACTTTTAGACAGGGACGCTTATGTTGGTGAAATACACGCTCAGCTTACCAATGAGGTTTTTTACAAGAAACTGAGTGTCAATCCGACTCCAGGGTTTAAAAACCACATTCATGGCACACTCAAACAGTTTTTTGATACAGGGGATATCAGCAAGAGTGAATATGAATATATGAGAGTTGACTGTCCAGTTACACCTGTCATTTATACTTTGCCCAAAATTCACAAAAACTTCACTACTGTTCCTCATGGTAGACCCATTGTTTCAGGAATTGGCTCTCTAACAGAAAATATATCATCTTTTGTAGACTATTTTTTAAAGCCACATGTTCTCTCACTTCCCTCTTATGTGAGAGACTCGAGTGATTTTATTTAGGTTCTACAAACTATAGAAACTGTAGAAAACGACTCACTATTAGTCACACTTGATGTAGAGAGCCTTTTTTTTTTACAAACATTCCTCACCAAGGTGGCTTAGAAGCTATTGATTTTTTTCTTAACCAGAGGACGGAGTGCATACCGAGTACCACATGCATCAAAGAGCTCACTGAAGTAGTACTCACAAAAAACTTTTTCTTGTTTGAGAATGAGTTTTATTTACAAAAATGTGGCACAGCCATGGGTAGTAAGATGGCCCCAAATTATGCCAACCTCTATGTTGGGCTACTTGAAGCCAATCTCATTTTGAATCCGAATTGCAATCCGTTCCTGTCACATATACAGTTATGGAAGCGCTACATTGATGATGTTTTTCTGATTTGGACTGGGTCCCCTGCTGAGCTGACAGCTTTTCATGTTTTCCTTAACCACAGCAGTCAGTTTTTGAAATTTACCATAGCCTCTGATCAGAACAGTATGAATTTCCTTGACATCCTGGTCATCAAAGAAAACAATTCTTTAAATATGAATTTGTACAGAAAGCCCACTGATCGTAATGCCCTACTACATGGTGACAGTTACCATCCCACACCCCTAAAAAAAGGTATCCCCATGGGCCAATTCAAAAGAATCTGCAGGATTTGCAGTCAAGATGACTCTTTCCAGGTACATGCTAAAGACCTAGAGTGTCGTTTTAAACAGCGTGGCTATCCAGTACAATGGATTCAACCTGCTGCAGATCAATTCAACAGATGTACTCAACTGGATTGTTTAAAACCCAAAGAGAGAACAGATAGAACTGAAAAACACATCAAGTGTTTTGTTCAATATTCTCCTCTGGGTCACCACTTTGAAAAATTGATCAGGAGGCATTGGTACATTTTAAACTCTGACCCTATTCTTGGCAAGTCTTTTGCAGTCCCTCCCCGCATTGTGTATAAAAGACCACCAAATTTGAGGAACCTACTGGTTAGGTCACACTTACGTCAGGCAACTCCCACACATTTTCTTAGTAACATTCCAGATGGCAATTACAAATGCGGCAGATGCGCTCAATGCAGTTTTACTTATAAATGTCACACTTTTAATCACCCTGTTACAGGTAAATGTTTTAAGATCAGAGGCGTCATCAGTTGCACTTCACCCAATATCATCTACATGATCAAATGTGTATGTGGGCTTGCTTATATTGGCAAAACATTAAGACCCCTGAAAACGAGGATCTCAGAACACAGGAGTGACGTTAGAACTAAGGATTTTAGAAATCCAGTGGCAGTACATTTTCATAAAGCCCAACACTGCATCTCTTCATTGAAATATATAGGCATTGAGCGTGTCACATTGCCACCCAGAGGGGGAGACATTGATTGTTTACTCCTCAAAAGGGAAGCTTTTTGGATTTCCACTTTGGACACAGTGAAAAGAGGTCTAAATGAATCTTTTGATATCAGGCCATTTCTGTAAACCCCCCTATTAGGCCTGTTTATATATTTTAGGTTCCCCTCTTCTGATTTTACCTGGGTATTTACCTCTTATTACTTTTTAATATTCTTAATGTTGAATTATCTGCCATTGCCTAGAAGGCCTTATAATATTTGTATGTGTTTGTGGTGCAGTGACTTACTTTCTCCTTTCTCTTTTTGTGATCTTCAGGGTGCCGGTGACAGGATTTCCTTCCTCCTGGTGCAGCAGTATAGGACATGTTTTTTATTGATTACAGAGATCTTGAGCCTTGGCCTGCATTAGTTGTTCTCTTGTTCCCTTATACAATCGTTTAGCCTGTACTTGTTTTCTGTCTATTAGTGTTTTTACACACCTTCAGAACACCTGCAATAGAGTACGCTCTTAGAGCTGACGTTGTTTTGTTTATCTCCTTGAGATTATTATGATACTTTTGTTGAGGGATTTAGTGGCGATCCCCCCTATTATTTAGACCTTGTTTAAACCATTACTATCTCATGTCCTATGCTGCAGCATGTCACTGTGTCCCCCTTTGTTCTTTGTTTTTTGAGTACCTATTCTATATATTTATAACTAAATGTATTAATCTTGGGAAACTTTAAATGTATTTTTGTTTATTGCTATTCTTGGATCTTGGGATGGGTACACACTGTTTATCTCCAGATATTCTTGTCTTTATGTATTAGCCAACCTCCTGATTGAGTTGGCTGCATGTGACCTCATTACCCTATTGGGGGAGCCTATCATTGCATAGTAGTACCTATAAAAACCTCTGTGTATGCCCTTTTCCACTATATATGTCCTGATGAAGGCCTGAACAGGCCGAAACGTTGACGAGCAATACATTCTGGAGCTTTTTGCATCTACCAGTGTGCAGACTTTATTCTTTTTCATTATACTTTGTTTGTCTAAGCACCTGGACTAACGGATGTGCGTGCACTATTCTTCATAGTAAAAGAGTTAAGGCCTCGAGCAGCAGCGTTACAGTTGCCCCTCTGTCGTTGGGTCTACACTGGACGGGGTGGAGGATGTGGTGAAGGTGCGTGTACCAAGCTGGAGGACATCAGGGCCAACCACTCCCACCTGCTCCACATGGAGACTGAAGAACGAGTGAGCAAGAGGAATGACTTATATTCCTATACCCCAAGATGAGGGACTTTGTCAGTCCTTTGTGCCATTTGCCGTGAGAATTTATAATGATTGATGTAACCAAGGGGCTACACAGTAATGTACGTGTGTGACTATCGTAGCATCCAATCTGTTACGTTATCTGTGGTTTGTGCTGATGTCATAACTAGGATTACCTCCCTACTCGCATTCTTGTTCTGTTTTGGGCAGGATGATTGTGTGGAGTGTGTACTTCTGTAGACTTTAGTACTTGTTGACGGTGTCTTCTTGTTCTGCACTGGGCGGGACGACTGTGTGTAGAGTATATAAGTCTCTGTATACTTTTATTAATGCTTTGTTTGAGGATATCTTGTTGTGATGTTGCTCTCCTGTGCTTGCTGTGCTTCTATGCCCTTTATCTGTGGATGTTTTCTGCTGTGCTGTCTATGGCGCCTGGGATCAGTTAAGGTAGGCCTAACTATAATCAATCATCAGTCATCTTTTTTTTCAACTTTGTTTTTATTTGAGAAAATAGGTGTACAGCATGTGCCCCACATTAAACAATCTTTATTCCCTCCCTCCACCCCTTGAACACTGACAAATATACGCACATTTAGAAAAGTGAGTATGGCAGAATATAAACAAATACTGTACAAACATCCCAGGAGGGCATAATATTCAATAAATGTATTGGAGGTCAGACCTAGAAAAGTACAGGTGTAAGAGTTTGACCTCTAAACATCACACTAAAACAGTAAGCATAAAACACTGTTGATCAGGACAAAAATAGGGTAGAAAAATGTATCAACCACTTTCTTCTGCACAATGGTAGAGTTGGTTAAATGTTGGAAAACAAAGTCTGTAGCCTACTGTTATTTATTTCCTGCAATCTGACAACAAATTATTACATTTATGTTACTGTATATTTCATATATTATTATATTATCATATAGTGTAACCCACATTTAAAATGTGGTTGTACAAAATATAACATAACATAAATAAACAGTTAATTAAAATGCAAAAATAAGTCATTCAAATACACAAGTAATTCATAAATGCAAAATTGATAAATAAGGGTTGAATTGAAAATGGTTTGGTAATGTTTAGACTTAGAGTTAACAGAAAAACTGTACCTGTACAAAAAAAGAACGTAACCCTTTAAGACAAGCAGGTGACGTTACTGCCCCTTTTAGCTGAGAGTGGAGTGGAATGATACAGAAGCAGACAGAACGTCAGAAAGTAACTAAATAGATTACAGTAAAAGAAAGCCATAGTGATAAAAAAAAAAAAGTTTGATTACAAACGTAAAAGAGTGACAAACACCTTTTGAGACAAGTTTGGTCAAACCTGGGAGCAGCACTTAACCTGTTAAGTTTGTACCAGTACAGACCAAGTGTTTTGGTGAGTTAAAAACAAATTCATTTGTCACTGCACTAAATGTTTGTGTTTGCACTTTTAAATGCAAACGTTTTGTATTATTTGAAGTTATTTGAGTACAAGAGTGTATTGTGTACATTTCTGATGGTAAAATGTCAAGATTTATTCATGGTAAAAACTAATTGTGTAATCAAAGCAGCTGAGCAGGGCAGCCAGCTGACAGCAATCAGCCATCAATATGGTTCTAGTTGTCCACTGCAGCTAGTGTTAATTGACCCACAGTACCTGAAGCACTTTATTGTTTGATTTGAGTCATTGATAGTGATTTATTTTCTTTATGACCTGTTGTACAGGTCAGGTTGTTTGTCCCTGTTGGAAATGCAGTGAAGATCTGTTCTTTGAGATACAAGATGGTAAGCTAGGAGGTCCACAAACACTGATGACAAGGAGCGTCAGACCACTGTGAAACTCACTGCCAGAGCGGTAGGAGTGTTGGAATATAATTTTGATTTGATTATTCTTTTTTTTTGGACTGAACTGAGGTAAGGCACAACTTAAGAACTGAGTCAAAGTGCCATACATATTGGATTAGACACAAACTGAACTGAAAAAAGACTGAGTTACAGTGTCATATATTTTGTTTGACACAGAGCATTTTTGAATTGAACACTGAATTGAAGTTTTCCTTTCCCATCAAGCTGTGATTTAAAGTATAGTGTTCATTTTATTAGATTTTTTTTTTAAACTGCTACTTACCTCTAACTGAAATTTTATTATTGAAACCTGGTTCGGTGAATCTTTTATCTGTGGAGGAAAGGGGAAAAAGAGTTAACTCAAGAGATAGTTGAACCAAAATAGATATAAACTACTTTACTCAAATTAGTTATACCGGTCTAAAATAGTTGACCTAAAATAGGAAACTAAACTACTTCAACTTAGTTTTAAAATAGATAAATCTAAGGAAATTAAAAAAGGCAAAGTGGGATACTTACCTTTTAGGATACCTGCAGGATTTCTCTTTGTTTTATTGGGTTCAACATTCATGGTTATTGTATGTTGTACGTATTGTATGTCTTTGTCTAACTATAAGTAATGTTTGCCGGCTTTTGCATTTAAAGTAAGTGGTCCCTGGTCTAATGTTATTGTCCCCACTCATAAGAACCTAGAACTAGTCCAGTGGTTAACCTCGGTGATACGGGTGCTACCATAGCAACCATTGTTTCTTCAAACATGGAGGATTAATGCACATTTTAACCACTTAAGCCCTATATTTGTTGTACAACAATATCAAACATGACACATCTATAAGTTCACATCACATCGCAGTGTGTGAACCATTTCCATCTGCTATTTCTTTTTTAAATTACAATCGTTTTGGATATTTTCTGAAATGTTCAGAAATGTTTGAATTTGACATAACCAAAATGTGGACGCCAGGTTGAAAGTGGCTAATAGGCATGTAACGATTCACTCAACTCACGATACGATTCGAATCACGATTTGAGGTTCACGATACGATTTTCACGATTTTTTTTAACAAAAATTATTTTCCAGATGAATGATTTCTCTTACACAAATCCAGTATTTTCTTCTCTTTTATTATTATTATTTTATTTTTTTAGAATACTGTGTTTTCTATTATCCTCTTTTCAATACAGTAGCAAATGACTGAAAACTCTTAAGCAATTCTCTTACAAAGATCCTGTATTTTCTTTTGCACATGTCAGTGACATCACTGACGAATCCTTGGTATCTTTATAACCAGCTTTGAACGTAATGGTGTAAGTCTGTGCTACTTCCGGGTTGCATAATAGTGACAATACTGTCGAATCCTTGGTATTATGGTCCTAGCCTTTCAACGTGTTGATGTTTACCAGCGCCGTCACTCCGCTCTTAATTTTGATTTTCTCGCACTCGCGCGAATGAAACACTAAACAGGATTATTATTTCATGTCAACAAGTGCAAGTACAACTATCAGAAGATGTAAACCAGATAAAGTAATGCGTCACTCTGCAAGTTTAACTAAAGTTTTCCACCTGTCCAAATGTTTCTTCTGGCTATTTTTCACATCGCGATTCATTTTTTATTAAATTGATTTAAATCGTCACTCGTTTGAATCGATTTTAAATCGTCACCCGTTTGAATCGATTTAAATCGTTTTACAATAAATCGCTACACGCCTAGTGGCTAAGCAGGAGGACCATCAAAACACTTACCGTTTTATTTTCCAATACTTTGTTTACATTGTACTGTACTTGCATTAAGACAGCTGACCTCGACCGCACCCTGCATTTGTATTTGTGATTTTCTTTTGATTTAACAGAAAGGATGTCAAATATGACAGCCATGCTGTAGATTTGTACAGAAACTCCTCCCAGGTCTCCCATAGTGTGTTCTGATTGGACGGCCACTCACCCTGACTCCAGTGCTGGATGCTAACTGTGTGTCCAGGACCATATGTGGGTAATTGTGGAAGTTTTGATAAAAACTGACCAGCGTCCAGAATTTACAGTTTGGTAAGTTTACAAGAACCTGGAAGCATGGTCCCACCTCTTTCACTAAGCCCAGGATGTCCTCTTCAGATGACGTCACACTTTTATTCAAATGAGATGCAAATGAGACTACACTACAAATACTATGGGATCTGTAGCCATGGTCGTGGTCCCAAGTCCCTCAGGTATGGACTAGTACAGTATATCATTGTTTATCACTAACCTAAACAGGCAAAGTAACAACGTTGTCAAATTATTGTAGGCAATAGAGGTTTATTTGAATGGCACATTAAAATACAATAACAATTGAGACACTAAGACAGAAACTTAAGAATGCAAAATAGATTACAACAAACTAATTACAAAAGGGCATTTGAATACAATTCAAAAAGAGAATGAAAAAATGAAACCGAAAAAATAATTACAGTGCAGTAGAAAGTATAATTATATTTTTTTAAACTCAGTAAAAGGCAGCCGCAAAAAGAAAGACCATCAGCTTATTTTAAACACACTGAGAGTTGTAGCAGACCTGCAGTTTTGTGGGAGTTTCTTCCATAAAAACACAGCTTCTCCACGTTTAGCTGTGACTCTGGGAACAGAAAGCAGAGCTGTCCCAGATGACCTGAGAGGTCTGGATGGTTCATGATGTAGCATAAGATCATAAATGTATTTTTAAACCATTCAATGCTGTATAAGCCAACAGTGTTTTGATTTTTTTTTTGCCAGGGTAAAGATCTAAGAACTGAAGTGATATGATCCATTCTCTTGGTATTAATAAGTCCTTTAAGCCTTGATATATTCTTAAGCTGATTATTTCTTCAATGCACTAAAAAAGATAAAATCGGTATTCTGCCAGTAACATTAATTTTCTATTGACTAAAGAGTTGTAGAGACGGAGACCCTTGTCCCTGAACAAGCTCTCTATAGTAATTAAATTACATTTTAATTTTTATTTTATTTGATATTTATTTGGTATTTAGTTGTTGACGTGCAGGTATAAACCATACCATCCACCTGGGCGTGGTGCATCACCACTACTTCCCACAGCCTTGGGATGAACCACCTTCTGGAAAGGAATTAGAGTAGAAGCTCAATCAGTTTGGATATCACATGTTTCCTTGATGGGATGGATCTTCATAAAAGGTCATTCATTGTGCAACATTCAATTGTTTCGTAATTAACATTTGAATGAATGAAACATGGCAAGTCTTTAGTCAGACTAATTCGTTTTTTAAGTCTGACGTCATTTTTTAGTCCGACGTCACTTCCGGGTCCAAGAGGCACCAAGCGCTGTCCACTCTTCATTGTAAACAAACATGTCGGAACCCGTAAATCTTTTTACAATAACCTCCTTTTTCAGAAAGGAACCATTAAGGGTTAAAAAGGGTCTTAATGTTAATATCATAGACAGTAAAAAGTAGGCTAATATATATATATTTATCTACATATTTATTTTATATGATTATTATCATTATTATATTATTTTTTATATTTATATTTATATTTATATTTATATTTATATTTATATATATATATATATATATATATATATATATATATAATTAAAAAATATAATATAATAAAATATAATATCCATTCCCTCTTCTCTTTGTCGTTGCCAGGAAAGCGGTAGAATGACACTTTAGTCGTTATTTTAGTCTCAGATCTGTTAAAACAGCGAGGGACACAGCACTGCGCATATTGGGAAACACGGAAGTTGTTCTGACGTACATCACGGCTTAACAACAGAATAGGCTCTGTGCATGACTCTAGTTCAGTCAGAACTCATGAATGGATAAAATATATTTTTATTGAATACAAAATTAGCAATATATTTATTGTGGTTTGGCGATGAATTGGATCTGCATTTAGGTACTCTGAGCTAGCATATTACATCTCCCTACCAGTAGCTGGGGTGGTGGAGGGTTAGCAGCCAGTGTTAAAGCAGCAGCAGAACAGACAGCAGTAGACAGCAGCAAAAGGCAAGCAAGGAATGAGCAATGCAACTTCCCCATTTAAATAGGGTGCTCTATTATGAAGTGAGTATGTGACTGGTTGAGAATAGAAGCATGGAGCTGCGACCGACCAACGGTTGACCAGCAGCAACTGCACTGAGTTCCCTGATAGAACTTGCTCTGTCTGTACCAAGCGCTACGCTCATTTCCCTTTTCCATAAGGTGGCATTCCCGTTTCTTGCAGTGGGTCAGTTTCCCAAAGCTTCATTTGATTGGCTCAGCAGCAGATTTGAACCGGAAACACACAACACCTTCATAAATGTTTCCACCTTCTGGAATTACAGTCATGCACAGAGCCCGTATGAAATCACATGTGACAGGGCAACAGACCTGATAGGGTGTGGTTTACTTCAGTGTAGGAAGGCGGGGCAGATGCAGAGGGTGTGGCCAGTGACATCACAGTACTAACTTCAGGTAAATGGTTGCCAATGACAACAGGTTGCTGAAAGACACAGAACAGACCAAAGAGTCCCTGAGATGTTAAAGACAGGGCAGCAGATGAGGGACAACTTCAGATATTTACATACCACAATATATCTAGACAACAATATCTGTTGGTTTCTGAATATAATGATATGAAATTTAACAGGGTGGATCTTCTTCCACTCTGATACCACAGTCTTGAATATGGGAAACATGGGGGCGGGGCAGATTTAGCTGTTCAACAGTGTGATGGTCCATCACGGTAACACAGGCAGATTCTACAGGTCCATGTCATGTAGATTGTGTTTGTGTTCAGGTCTCACCAGGATCGGGGTCTGTTGGCAGCAGCTGCTGCTGCAGGTGGCTTTGCAGCCAAAAACGGACACACAGATGGAAATGATGAACATCAGCAGATTGAAGACACACTGCACACCCGACACACCCATCGAAAAGTACTGGAAACAAACGCATCATATAAACAAACAAACATCATGTAAACAAAGACATAACCACAATGGTCTGTTGGTTTTTACTTAGGAGCAGGGATACATTACAATATAGTCTACATTTAAGAGTTTTATGTATGAGGCCCAAAGCCTTTACAAAACAACATCTCTGCATGTGTAGAAAACCAACACAAGTAAACAAACACATCATGTGCACATTATGTAAACCAGTGGTCCATAATCAGGGTCTCATTAGGACCTGGTGAACCAGGTGAATGGAATGAACTAGCTGGTCAAACAGAGACCTAGCAGCAGTGTGGGTCAATTCAGTGTGTAAATAATAAAGTCCTACCCTGTATATTAAAGGTAAATCCCAATATCCATCTATATAATCCATCGCTAACCCTCCAGTGTCCATGCCGTAAAGGATGATGGCAGCAAATGACATCGTAGCAGCCACAATGTTCATCCCCATAGAACCTTTAATCTGAAACATACAGTACATACATACATACTGTAGAACAGCAATAGAATAAACAACTAGTAACAAATTGAATGACTTATAGAGAGTAGTAAGGGTGTGGTCTAGGGCGTGGCTTACTGACCATGCAGCGGCTCATCGACCTATCTGCAACCACCGTTAAAGACCCTGCAATGATGTACTGGGGGAGAAGAGAAACAACCAATTAGGTAATGAAGAATTATGTTTAAAAATGAAACATTTATGACTCTCCTTACAAAACATGCAGTAGTATTAAAATGAATCATGGCAGTATGGTTATATGTGTGAATACTTACAGGCAATCAAATCCTGTTTAAATTATAGTTACAGTAATTAGTATGTACGTAACTTAGGTACTTAGAGAGTAAGTACAGTATGAGTATTTCATTCAAAGCTCAAATGATTTGTATGAATATAAACACAGAACAATGTACAGTAGGGTTTGGTGGAGGATGCAGATGTTTGCTTACTAATAAAGGTGCCCAGACGAACACTCCAGAGAACTTTGTGAAAGTGTCACCAAAGAAACACTCCACCACACCAAACAGGAAGAGCAGTGCACCCACCATTATCTGCACTGTCTACAAGGAAACACACACAACAGGTCAACAGGTTAACAGTAACCTGACTCCGCCAGATGGGGGCGGTATTGACTGCCTGTGAAATAAATGTGACGCAAGCTTCTTCCATCTGGCAGAGTCAGGTTAGGTTAACAGATCAAATGAAGCAATATTAACATGAGAGGATGCTTTACAATCATTTTTGGTAATCAGGAACAAGGCGTGGTAAATTATTTCATTACTCCAGCAAGTAGGCTGACCCTTTAGTAACAACGCATGTAAGTGATTCCCAAAAGTATCACCTGATATAATGACTTGCCCAAAATAGGCGTGCTAAATGTCCAAACATACCTTCCCCTCACAGCTAATGCAAATGAATCTTTTCAGCTGTTACCCGACTGTTTACATGAAACGTCAAAACCTGGAAACTTTCTAAACCTCAATAAAGCAAAACAGAAATTATATATTTTAACCATGATACTGTCCCAAGTCCAACCACCAACATCCTCAAAAATCTTGGTGCAGAATATTTTGCAAAAAAGATTCTGCAGGATTGCAACATGTAGTGATTGGTCTGCTCATTCTGCTCCTCTTTTCAAACAACTAAATATTGATAATTTTTTAATTTACAGAAATACCCAACCTGCAACTTTATTTTCAAAGTACTGTTTCAGCCTGTTTCAGCCTGTTTTTATTTGCCTACTTCTTCCAGTTCAACAGTGATGTACACCATTTCAATACAAGACAGGCGAATCATTTGCATCTCCCAAAGTTCCTTACTAGTCTGTGTCAATTTTCCATCAGGTACAGGGGGGCTCAGCTATGGAACAGCTATATTGAGATCTCATTGAAGGCTGCGTTACCAAATCATTTTTAGTATAAGCTTAGAACCCATTTGATGAATCAAATTTAACAATTCATACAGACTTCCACTCTTAGACCCACACACACTTGCACTTACACCCATTTCTACAAATATGTATTTTTCTCTATCATTCATACTGTGTATCTATTGTTGTATTATTTATGCTGCCAAATATATATATATTTTTTTATTACTTTGTATTTCTTGTTAAATGAGGTGAGATTAACTTTATAAACCCCACAGGGTTTTGTAAATCTCACCTGCACATCCCAACCCAATATTATGCTGTTCTTACAAATTTGTTGTTTTATAAATATACAAAACAATAATAAAAAAAATATATAGCTGCAAGCAGCGATAATACGGGGCCAGTGATTGCAGAGAGAAGAAAGATAGAAGCAATGATAAGAAATATGCACAATAAGCTATAGAAACATAGAAGACTGAACTTGAGAGAAAGAAGACCATGCAATTAACAAATGAGCATTTTAAACCCTCACTAACCCTAACCTCAGTAAAACTATGCTTACCCCTAACCTCAAGAAATACTACGCGTGCCAAATCATGATCGCCTCAACACATCGTCGGGGACAGGGATCGAACTAGTGACCTCTGGACTCATAGGCTGCCTTTCTTCTCATTGAGCTAGAGATATGATAGTCCTGGTAGTGTCTGTTGATATTTATAAATATTTCCGTCCCTGACGGACCAGGCCTTTGTTTTGCTAACTACTCTAGATCACTGGTTCCCTAACCATCTACCGATAGAGAAATTGTATGTCTCCTCGGAACAGAAACCAGCGAAAGTAGCCGATCTACAAGCTCACAAAATGTTGCTATCTGAAAGGTTGTGAGATTGTAGATCGGCTATTTTCACAATGAAGTATGTCGTACATTGAAAAAACATACTCTCAAAAAGCATTTCATGTTATCTTCAACAATTGCACATGTATTAATTGACACATTCATGTTGTGTGAAATGCAACTTAAATGAAGTCTGCATCAAGTGAGGCTTGAACCGGCAACCCTGAGGTTGAAAGGCACACGCTTAAGCGAGAAGCCATTGGACCAACAGACCAGCACCTGTTAAAATGGAGTAGGCCTGTGACAAACAGCGAAAAAGGGCTTTAGTTTTCGACATACCCCTACCGGAGGTAGAACCAAACACAACATAGTTTTTCTTCATCTCAGCACATGAAATGGATTGTTGTGTAAAAATATTTTACTGCAAAAGTGGTGAAATTGATATCTAAAGTTATACACCCCAAACAAAAAATAAAGCCTGGCCGTCTGGGGGTTGAGGCATAAAACCTCATGTAGATTCACAATGGAAGCTCTGACAGGTTTAAAACTTGGCATAAATGAAGTCAGGACATTCCTCTACATTCTAAAAAAAGACTGAATGTCAATATCTGAATGTAAATAGGAGATACAGTCATTTGAACACATACCTACATAGGCGAAAATGTAAATCTATGTAGAATGTTCTCTTTACTTTGTAGTGACTCTGACATGGATTGTCATAGCAGGACCTATGATGTCTTGTTTGAAAGATGTGGTTCTACTGAATCCAGCAATATCAATTGGTAGCTTTAATACTCATGGAGTTATGTCACTAAACGTATATGGTGTCCCAAATGGGGAAAACATGAAACAGTCCCAATGAAATCTACAGTATCACACAGATTAGTTTTATTTTCAATTCACTTATCAAGGGTGGAAAAATTTTAGCAAATTCACTTGAGTAGAAGTCCCTAAATGTATGAAATGTCCCAAAGTTGAGAAAATTTGAAAATATTATGCAACTTCAACATGAAAAACTCAGGCGTATTTAGCAACCCTGACTGAGGGAAACCAAGCTCCACCCATTTAATGCGCAAAGTTATCCTCATAACAGCAAGTCATTCACTTCTGTAGAGTTTATATCATTTAACATATTTGGTTACAGGTTATACTATTGTATTTGGCTCCACCTGCTCTGTCTGCATCATATTGCCTGCCTACTTGGGCTTCTTCATAAACTGATAGGTAAATCATTGCAAATATTTTGGAAAGTGAAAGGATGAGAAGGACCTTGCCAAATCCAGTAACTAATCAGCTAGATGGAGAGTGACTTAGCTTAAAGTTACATTTAGTGTAACAGAGCCTGTCCAAAAGCCTGGTTTGGACCCTGATGACTTTGCTAACTACCGGCCAATCTCCAACCTTCCTTTCCTCAGCAAGACCCTGGAAAGAGCAGTAGCTGCACAGCTCCATCAGCACATGTCCAACCATGAACTCTTTGAACCTCTCCAGTCTGGCTACAGAGCCCACCACAGCACCGAGACCGCCCTGATTAAGATCACTAACGATCTCCTCAGGGCTGCTACCATAATTTTTTAAGGAAAGTATCTCATCTGTATCAGTCTGTTGAGCAACATTTAGTATGATTTGAAGGCCTTCTGCTGTGGGCTTTTTGACATATGGATCTTGTTTCTTTACTTTTTCTGAACGTTAACAAGGATGATACAATGATGTGACCAGATATTGACATGTTTGTTCATCACACTCCATTCTGGTAAACAAAAAAACAAAATAAAGAGAAAGAAACACTTCAGAATGTGTACAGTATCTATGTTGTAAGTACACTATTGTTGGGCTATATGTACACTAACCATATTGTTACCAGTGATACCATAAGGCTCTGTTCCAATCTAGTGAAACTGGTATTGTGTGCTGCTATTGTCAATGTAAGCTACTGGACAGGCTCTGTTACACTAAAGGAACTTTAAGCTAGGCCACTCTCCAGCTAGCTACTTTGGCAAGGTCCTTCTCATCTTTTCACATTCCAAAATAATTGCAATGATTTACCTATCGGTTTATGAAGAAGTCCATGTAGGCAATACGATGCAGATGGAGCCATACTAGTATAACCTGTAACCAAATATTTTTAAAGGATATAAACTCTACAGAATTGAATGACTTGCTGTTATGAGGATAACTTTGATCATCAAATGGGTGGAGCTTGGTTTACCTCAGTCAGATTTGCCAAATCATTGTTAATAGTTCTACTGTAGGCCTGCATTTCAAGTTGCATATTTATAAATATTTTAACAATTTCTCAACTTTGGGACGTTTCATACATTGTTGGGACTTCCACTCCAAGTGAATTTGCTAAAATTTGTCCACCCTTGATAAGTGAATTGAAAATAAAACTAATCTGTGTGATACTGTAGATTTCATTAGGACTGTTTCATGTTTTTCCCATTTGGGACACCATATACGTTTAGTGACATAACTCCATGAGTATTAAAGCTACTTTTACACAATTGATATTGCTGGATTCAGTTGAACCACACCTGTCCAACAAGACACCATAGGTCCTGCTATGACAATCCATGTCAGAGTCACTACAAAGTAAAGAGAACATTCTACATAGATTTACATTTTCGCCTATTTAGGTATGTGTTCAAATGACTGTATCTCCTATTTACATTCAGATATTGACATTCAGTCTTTTTTTTAGAATGTAGAGGAATGTCCTGACTTCATTTATGCCAAGTTTTAAACCTGTCAGAGCTTCCATTGTGAATCTACATGAGTTTTTATGCCTCAACTCCCAGACGGCCAGGCTTTATTTTTTGTTTGGGGTGTATAACTTTAGATATCAATTTCACCACTTTTGCAGTAAAATATTTACACAACAATCCATTTCATGTATGGGAGGCCTTAGAGATGAAGAAAAACTATGTTGTGTTTGGTTCTACCTCCGGTAGGGGTACCTCAATTTTTTGGGGCCATTGGCCCCGATTCATAACGAGGGTCGTAAATATGGGGTAAATAAAGTTCGTAAAGGAGGTCGTATTTTGGTAGTCAGACTAGTCACAAACGGACGTGCAATTCCCAAAGGGGTTCGTATATCACAGAGACGTGCGTATGACCAGTGCTATGACCAGGTGTGATGATTACTCTGGAAGGCTGCATCCAACAGCATCCAACTTCAACGTCACCGTGCTGAACAGTGTTGCCATGTCCGCTTATTATAAGCGAATTTTGGCTTATTTTTCTGTAAAGTTGATTGTAAATATTGGTAGCTGTGGGGTGCGGTTTTTTGGGCTTGTTTCTAAATTGTAGTTGGTTATTTGGGCTTGCTTCACAATTGTTCAATTGTTTTAACCAGTGGTTCTCAAATATTTTTATGTCATGGACCCACAAGTTAATATGTAGGCTAATTTATCCCTATAAGCCCCATCTGAAAATGTTTTGTGCCAGCTGGAGGCAGATTTGTGTTGTTAGAATGTTTAAAAAATCTTCCATATATTCCACATTTTATTACAAGATTTTTTTTAAATATAGCAGATCTACAAGCTCGCAACGGTTTAATTAAAGTGCTTATAATGGCCAAAGTGCCAGTTGCTTCTTTTGGGCCTGTTTTCCTAGACCTGGTTGCTTATTTCTCTCACAACATCTGGCAACACTGATGCACGTCTGAAGTTTAACTCCGCCTCGTCTAAAGATAACAGATGCGGCTTCGCATCGCCTTGACAACTTACTGTTCTGTCTGGAAGCGGATCACGTAATAAATGCTCTCATGTGTAATGAGAATAAAGAAGTTTACAAGGTTTAACCCCATTACCAAATAAAAGGCTAATAAAACGTGGAAAGGATATATAAGCCTTTTCTAATGAACATTGCGCACCTTTACCGAGGTAAAAAGATGATGTTGAAAATAAATCCAGGGCATAGGCTACAAGTGGAACGCTTCTATCCGATTATGGACCAGAGCTTATTGATTAAATTAGTTAATTTTGGATATCACTGTCCTATGTTGGAATGGGGAATGGATCTTCTGGACACAGCTTTCATCCACTTTAGTTTCCAGATGGTAATATTTATTAGGCTGTTGTGTGTGGCGTTCATGTGATCAATATACAGTAGCCTACAGTAGGCTTTACAAATTAATACCGCAGCACGGACACTGATGCAAGTCAGTCCCTCCGCAGTTTCATTAAGGCATCATAGCCTATTTTCATTATTACGTGACACTTTGTCTGAGATGGCCCGCTGGCAAACACACTGAGTGACCTAATAATTCAGCTCTAAATGCGACTCATAGCCTAGAAAATAAATTAAAAGCGGTGGAATCTACAGTCTATATTATGCATAGGCTACAAGCAATACATCGTTTGACATTTATTTATATTTTTTTATATATATGTGTTGACAAATGTTGGGCACATATATATTTTATTTGAGGTTTGCCACTGTTGTAATTGATTTTGGCATGAAGAATAAAGCATTTTAAAGACATACGCACATTTCAGCCCTGGTAAGACAGCCTCGGGGCTGACCTGAGAACGTGCGAACCTGACGCAGAAAACACAGACCAAGAAACTTTTATGAATCCGACTGCAGGTGTAGGATTTGTCCTAAATGCTGGTACGTACAAAATATGGTCGTAAATCCCTTTATGAATCCGGGCCACCGTCACTAGCCTAGAGGTCACACAGATGATACAGTTTCACGCAAATAGCAGAAAAATCCTGGGTTTAAGTGTTTTTCAAACTGCTCAAAATTGAGGACAATCTAAGGGCGGAGCTTACTGGTCAAAGTGATAGATGTGTTCCTCATGAGTCAAGGCACAAGTGGAAGCAAGTTTCACGACTTTCGGCCAAACGAGGCATGACTTATGCCTGTTTAAAGTTAGCATTTTCAAGCGCCCCCCTTTGGCCAATTGGAGTAAGATTGGTTTCAGTGATATTTGGAATGACCTTCTACATTACTGCAAAGTTTCAAAGAAATGTAAGTCTTGCATGTATGTGTTAGGGGCAGATGAATACTTTTCATAAAACTGCAATAGTTAAAACCTATCTCCTCCTGGGATTTTTGAGTAATCTGCACGAAACATTTTAAACATGAATTTAGGACCTTTGCCGACAAAAAGATAGCGTCGGATTTTCCATAAGTGAAAAAATTCAGAAGTTATGAGCCAATGACTGTTTTTCATATAATTCAAATGGTGGGCGATCTAAAGGTCAGAGGTCAAAAGTCAGACTACGAGAGTTGTCGGGCATGAAGAAACGCATGTGTGTATCGAAGTTTCATGGCTGTAGGTCAAACAGGGCATGAGTTGTACCTGTTCAAAGTTGGCATTTTCAATTGAGTGCTATAGCGCCACCTTTTGACGAAAGATTGTGAGAATTATTTCTTGATAGTTTTTCATGACCCTCTACCATATGGCCGAGTTTCGTAAAAAGCGTATGCACGGTTAAGCCAGAACTGCGAAAAGTGGCAGAAGAAGAAAAATATGCGAATCTTAAAACGGAGCCCAGCTCAGTGCCTGAGCTCTGGTCCCGTAAAAAATAATGCCAATCTTAAAACGGAGCCCAGCTCAGTGCCTGAGCTCTGGCCCCGTAAAAATAATGCCAATAACAAAACGGAGCCTTGCTCTGCAGAGCCTGGCCCCGTAATAACAAAACGGAGCCTTGCTCTGCAGAGCCTGGCCCTGTAAAAATAAAGTTACCCTCGACAGGAACTTCACACTAGACAAACACTCTGCTCTGTCGTCAAAAGCATTTTATTTCAGTTAAGACTCTTAGCCAAGGTAAAAGCCTACCTCCCCCCTAAACAACTGGAAATGGCTATCCATGCCTTCATATACTCAAGGCTTGATTATTGCAACTCTCTCTATAAAGGTATTGAGCAGTCCGCACTCAAGTGTTTGCAGCTGGTGCAAAATGGCTGCCCGTCTCCCCTCTGGCATAAAAAAACTAGACCATATAACTCAGAATTAATTTAAAGGTCCTCTTATTTGTTTTTAAATCTCTACATGGGCTGGCTCCTCCTTATCTCACTGAACTTGTGGAACCTTACGCCCCAGTCAGGGCTCTGAGGTCTGCTGACAAGTTGCTTCTGGAGGTTCCCAAAAGTAGACTAAAAACCAGGGGTGACCGTGCTTTTCTGCTCTGGAACAGCCTATCCCTTCCCATTAGAAGTGTTCCGACTATTGCTTTTTTTAAATTTTATATCTCCTCAAGACAACATATCTTTTCTCTAGCTTTTAATGTTGTTGAGTCTGGATTGGATTCGGATTTAAAGGGGTTAAGTGTGTCCGTGGGTTTTATAACTACTGTACATAACCAATGAAAAGTATTAACAAGAGCTTGTGACTAACTAATAACAACATTGGCTCCACTGGATCACAAGTTCTTTCTTTCACTTCCTGAAAAGTTATGGTATGTGCAAACATACCTGGCAGAAATACTGACTTATCAATCTGAATTACAAATGAATGTATAACAAATGATTAATGTATATCAAATTAACAATGCATAACAATACTTGTTCTGTGACTACTTCAACGTTATTATTTTACTTTATTATTAATTTTTGATAAGGTTTTGCACAGAGACAAAAATGTTATCAACAATCTGTTTAAAAGCTCTAATCGTGAGATTTCATATAAAATAAATCATTTCACAGTGATACTCTGATAAATACTGTAAAGTATATTTACCCCCAGAGCTTGTGGGAATGTCCGTTTGAACTCCAATAGTTTGGTGTCTGGACTGGACCCCAGAACCGAGCCTGTCCCACCAGACTGCATTTGGACTGGAACCGATCCTGATCCACCAGCTTGGAGTTGGAAAGGAACCAACCCTGATCCACCAGCCTGCATTTGGACCGGAACGAACCCTGTCCCACCAGACTCCATTTGGACCTGAACCAGAACCACGCCACTGGGAATGTTCACTACGTTAGTAGACATACTGCTGGATGCTGGTGTCTAATTGTATATTTATTGTATTCTGTTATGTTTTGAATTCTATTCTATTCTATTCTGTTCTTGGAAGAAGGAAGTGTCTTGATGCTATGAGAACATCAGACTGTGTCGACTTCCCTGAAATCCTCTGCTCTTCTACTTTATTACTGTAACTCTAATTTTCTCGCTCTCGGGTGACGCAGTGGTAAAGTGCCTGCCCACCACCACGGAGGTTGTGGGTTCGAATCCACCGTGGTACATCCGGCTTTGTCGGGCGTCTACACGAACACAATTGGCCCGTGTTCGGGGGAGGGAAGCCGGACGGGTAGGGTGATATTTGTCACTGTGCGTACTCCTACGGGCTAGGGCGGCACCTGTCAGCAGGGAGTGTTGGCGGGAGGAGTAGGACGAAGCCTCTACATTCTCCTGGTGGGGGCTCCTCACTGAGTCAGTAGGATACAACAGCAGTCACAACACAGAAATGTGTGTGGGGAGAAATCAATTGGCACAACGACTAAATTGGGGAGAAAAAGGGGTAAAAAAATAATTGGCTACTCTACATTAAAAAATAAATTAAAAAAAACTCAAATTTTCTCTGCCAGGTCAAAAGGCATATGGCGAGAGAGTCTGTTTTGCACCCTGTCCGTCCGTCCGTCCGTATGTCCGTCCGTCTGTGAGCAGCTAATCTCCAGCACCGTTGGCTTGATCGCAGCAAAAATGTGCACACAAACTCCCTGGATGCCAATTCAGAACCTCTGCACAACATTTTTCACATGGGCCTGTTATAGCGCAAAACACATTTTTTGTCAGTACCTCTGCAGATTTTGTCCAAACGTCACGCAAATCGGTACAGAGTATCTCTATAGTCATTTAACAAAACCTGTCTTTCAGATTTTTCATATTCCATCCTGATTGGCTAAGAATGGCTTCCAAAGTTTGCAGGAGTGCTCCATTTAGAACAAAATGCCTCAAAACATGAATACAGCGTGCAATTTCGGTACATTTTGCACGTACATTCTCACTAGGCAGAGGAAAAAAATGCCTCTTGAAGTTTTTTTAATCAGCCTTATTGTGGCGCTATAACAGGCCGATTCGTGTTTTTACCTATAACTGCACCGAAACTTTGTATGTGCACTCCCTATAGGCCAAGGAAAAACATTTGCCCTGCATTTTTTGCATCTTCTTTTTATCGCGCCACCAGGAGGCCGACTTATATAAAGCATTTTTTTAATATTACTCAGATACATATTTTATCAAAATCTCATGCAAATCGGTAGACATGATCTCTATAGTCATGTGATCAAGATGGATCTGTTAGATATTTCATATTCCATACTGATTGGCTAAGATTGACATTAAAGTTTGCAGGAGTGGCCCGTTTTGAACAAAATGCTGCAAATCATGAACGCAGCGTCCGATTGCGGTGCAACTTTGCACACACATTTTAACTACGTTAAGGAAAAAATGCCACCCTTTGAAAATTGCCCTATTATAGCGCCACCAGGAGGCAGATCTTTGCAAAACATATTTTTTATATTACTCCTACAAATGTTGTGTGTGTCCAAACATCACGCAAATCGGTACATATTATCTCTTTAGTCAAGTCATCAAGACGGATCCGTCCGATCCGTCCGTTTTTCCACATTCCAGCTTGATTGACTAATTCTGAACATTGCTGGCCCACACTAACCCACCTGACCTGGCTCCCAGGAGCACTTTTTCTAGTTATTCATGTACTCTAGGGCGTTACAGAAGTTATAGGGAACTACATTTCTTCCTTTATCAGTTCTGTTTTAAGTGCTGAATGAACCAGAATTCAAGGTTTATTCAAATAGAGTTCTGATGTACTACTGGCAATGTTTACTGTACTTTAACATGTACTAGTACACTTGTTCCCAGACTGAAAGCATGGCCCCTAAATGCTTCAAACAGACTGTAGCTAATGAGGTTATAAGAACACATTCATTACTTTTGAGTACCCTACTGAGTGCCCTTTAACTGTCCATCGTTGTGACTCTATGGACAGAAAGCAGACCTGTCCCTAGATGACCTAAGAGGTGTGGATAGTTCATGACTTAACACTAGACTGGCTCCAGCCCCTGAATCACTAGACACGCTTCATTGAAACACAATTTTAATTGTGTCAGGCTAATATAGAACAAGATCAGAAATGTATTTTTGCCATTAACCATTCAATGCTTTTTATACCAACAGTGTTTTGATTATTTGGCAGACAGGGAACCAGTGTAAAGATCTAAGAACAGCGATATGATCCACTTTCTTGCAAGGGTCATCAATATGTCCATACATGGACAAACGTGTCCGTGGCAAGACATGTCCATGTCTGTGGCATGCTCATTAATACGTTGCAGGAGATTTGTCGTATTGGTACCTGACTGTACATGATTGAATCAGGTAAAGACAGACTGACAGACTGTTAGAAGTAATGTTAGCTAATAGCTGCCTTAATATTTTCATTGTTCCACTGGTAAACCTTACATTACACCACCTACGCATGGTCTAAGACTTTCTCATCAACATCGAATACTTGTTCACCGTAACGGAAACCACAACTCTTGAAACTAACTACAGTACTACCTTAACAAACAGAAAACGAGTTTAGCTCGTCCATTGTGGAGACAAAAACATGCATTCACATCGTCCACCGTCCAACCATGCATGGGTTTGCTGGTTTGAATGTGAACCCCAACAAATTAACACAGGGTTGACCCTGGCAGCATATGAATGGTACAGGTGTGTTACCTGTTTATTAAGCTACTGCTATTTTTCAAACACAACTAATGAGACAAGACATCAGTAGAATGAGTTTGGGAACAGACGTCATGAGACAAAAGACATGAATTGCAACAGGTATGCAGTGATAGTGAAGAAAGGTAGGGTGACCATATTCTGAATTCCCAAAAAGAGGACACCTAACACATGCACGCGCACCCGTGCACGCGCACCCATGCACGCGCGCAGCGCGAAACATTTTCGGGTTTGGTTAGGTTCTGTTTTTTTTTGTCACCTAAATTCGGTTCATTCGGTTCCAGAATCCCTTTTGCCCGAGGGGGTCGGTAGGGGGTGTGGTACCTGGGGGAGGGGGGGCGGCTGCACCCCCCGCACCCCTACCTACCGCGGTACTGTGCATGCGTTCCGTGCGTGCGTGCGCGCGCGCGATTTGTAACTTTTTGGGGGTTTTTTTGGTACCTTAATTCGGTTAATTCTGGGCCTCTTTGAGGTACTGAAAAATACCCAAAGATAGTCAAAGAAGTTGCTTTATAAATAATATATTTATTTATTTAAAGTATGTCTCCTCTGTTTGTTTCAGATAACAAAATAATCACAGCTTAATAATTCAGCTTTTTAACAAAATAAAATAAAATCTCTCTCTCAAGTCTTGCAAAGAAGTCTCACCCTGCACAGCTTTCTTATGCTTTGTGCACTCTGCTTCCCATTTGTCACAACCCAGACGAAAACACGGGTACTTTTTCCGCATTTCATCTGTGAAATTACTTTTGCGTTTCGGCATTTTGATTCATTCACGGGGGCAGTGCATTCGTCTTTAGGTCGGGGATCACTGAATGACAGGCAGCGTGATGTGTATGTGCTATCCTGTGTGTGTGTGTGTGTGTGTGTGTGTGTGTGTGTGTGTGTGTGTGTGTGTGTGTGTGTGTGTGTGTGTGTGTGTGTGTGTGTGTGTGTGTGTGTGTGTGTGTGCAACCCGATCTCCAGAGGACAACGTTCTCTTTGAACGTTTTTGAACGTTTTTGAAATTCCGTGAATAGACACGGAAAAACCCGAAATTCCGTGCATAGCCGCCTCGCATCTCCCCCATTGTGACTAAACCATGACGGAGGCGCGCAGTCACAGGCGAACTGTCACCCCGTGAAGGACCACCGAGGGAGCTAAGGTGACCGAGTTGCCGTCCTGAACGGTGTGACGTTCGCCTGTGCCTACTCAGCGCCGTTTGAGTTATGTACCGATAGGCACAGAATCGTAAATTTTGTTGTGGGGACTGCTTGCGACTGGTTACGCCCACCGTGGGACTCGCCGTACATATGCACGCAATTTCGGGGTTTCTAGGCGACTATCCACGGAATTAAGTGCACTGTTCCGTGCAATGTTACGGAGATCTCTGGAGATCAGGCTGTGTGTGTGTGTGTGTGTGTGTGTGTGTGTGTGTGTGTGTGTGTGTGTGTGTGTGTGTGTGTATGTGTTTGGGACTCGTTGCTGTCACGTGTGCCTGTCAGCAGCAGTGTTGCCAAGTATCGTGAGAGAAATAAGGAAAATTACGCCAAAGACAAGCCAGAAAAACAAGCACATTTTTGACCAGAAGTTGCGGTAAATACGCGGACATGGCAACACTAACAATGAGAGTTAGCGCTTTCATAGTTGCTAAGATACGACAGTACACGCTACCCAAAGTCTCAAAACCCCGGACATTTGAAGGATTAAAAAAGAAAAACCCTGACAGCCCCCCAAAAGAGGACATGTCCGGGTAAAAGAGGACGTATGGTCACCCTAAGAAAGGGAACTTGGAACTTTCTGTCGAACCACAAATCATTTGACTAGACATTTCCAGCAGACAGAGAACTGAGAAAAGGAAATAAACTAAGGAACTGAAATTTCAACCATTTTTACCATGTGAAAATTGTCACGTGCAATCATCAGTATGGTAATCATAAATTATATCTTTATTATTGTTTGATGTACATTACACTTTTTTTCATAACTATACATATTAAATTATTGACTTATTCTCTTTGCATTATTTTTTGACGGTCTATAATAAGATGAAAAGGCAGTGGCTAAATACTGTAGATCGCCTACAATGAGACTGTTATGTGTGTTCTGTGTTCTGTTCTAACCTTCTTGAATTAGTCCTCACTTCACAAATGTGTTTCGTTGTGAGCTTGTAGATCGTTTTTCCTTCTTTCCGGATGTGTGTGTGTGTGTGTGTGTGTGTGTGTGTGTGTGTGTGTGTGTGTGTGTGTGTGTGTGTGTGTGACACACACACACACACACACGTGAATTCAAGGCTTCATGGTTGTTGATAGAAATATGTAATTTTTTGGGTGAACTACTCCTTTTACCACTTTCAGAAGAAAAATAATGCCTAATTTCTGTGCAATGGTAGAGTTGGTTAAACGTTGGAAATCACTGCTGCAGCCCAGTGTTTCCCAACCTTTTTGGTGCCAAGGCACACCTGGCATAGCCAAAAGATCCCAGGGCACACCTAAATATACGGTGTGCATATACAGAATATATATATATATACACACTGTATATGCACACCGTATGTATGTCCAGTGTGTGTGGCAGGCTGTAATTTTATTGCTGCTACAAAATATTTACTCTCATGTACACAAGATGTACTAAAGAAACCTTGAACATTACAAAATGTCTTTGGCCTACAATAAACTTTGGTCAGCACTGACTGGAGGAGTCTGATTTCACCTTACCAGAGTAAAACTTCTTTGTACTAAACCCAATATACTTCTAAAAACACATCATCCAAACATTTTTGACAGCACTCACTCAACAAATAACTTTAAAAAGGAAAGAAACAGTGTTGTCTTTGTTTGAAACTTCAGTCCTTTTTTAGAAAAATAACTCAATAAAAAGATTTGTAAAAAGAAAATAAAAAATTAGGCCACAATACAACTGTCTTAGTGTGAAACTTGAGCTTGTTTTGCTGAACACAGAGTTTGTATCCTGCTGAGACTGATGACAAGCACACATGGAGCTCCCAGTTGCCCACAGACGGATACCAAAACTCTCGCCCCAAAACACAGACGCCCACCTGGTATTCCTAAACGTAACCTCAGTAAACTATGTCTAAACCTAACCTTATTCCTAAACGTAACATCAGTAAAACTATGCCTAATCCTAAACTTATTTCTAACCTTATCCTCAGTAAAACAAATACAAGAACCGCTGGTCCGCGAAAACAAATGGGGGTAGCGTGCATTGGGGCGAGACTTTCGGTTACCCCAGTCAGACAGCGTCGCAGCAGCTTGCGAGTGAACAGACCATCTCCGTGGAGTAATTAAACACAACAAACTACACGGATTACGTTCACACTAACACCCTGGAGCGATTTAGAAGCACTTTATAAGAAATCTAACACTTATATTGATTTAACGTTAGTACATGTGTTTTATTGTTGGACATTCATCATGGAGTTCAGGTCCGCCGTATCGGCCCGTTCCGACCCACTTTCACCCCTGAGTACCTGCCAGGCGTGTACAGTGATGGCCCCATGAAGACAAAGCCACACATTTGCATTTATATGTGCGAGGGTCGATTCACTGGATGTGTGTCCGTGTCGGACGATGAGCAATGGCTTAAGGCAGCAGCAGCCCATGACGCATCTATTGTTCTGGGGGAGGGGGTTGATTTATTTCTTTTTCATTCGAAATTTTACACGGAACACCTAGCATATCCTCGCGGCCCAAAAAATGTCTGATTGCCGGGTTTGGGAAACACTGCGTAGCCTACTGTTACTTGTTTACAAGGTACAGCATTCTGACAACAAATGACTACGTTTATGTTACTGTATATCTCATTATGAACACTTAGCAACCATTGTTTCTTCAAACATGGAGGATTGAGGCACATTTCAACCATTTAAGCCTATAGGCCTGTTGTACAAAAATATCATGAAACATCTATAAGTTCACATCACATCGCAGTGTGTGAAACATGTCCATCTGCTATTTTTTGAAAATTACAATTGTTTTGGATATTTATTGACCAGCGTCCAGAATTTACAGTTTGGTAAGTTTACAAGAACCTGGAAGCATGGTCCCACCTCTTTCATTAATTCCAGGATGTCCTCTTCAGATTACGACACTTTTATTCAAATGTGATGCAAATGAGACTACACTACAAATACTATGGGATCTGTAGCCATGGTCAGAAGTCCCCCAGGTATGGACTAGTACAGTATATCATCGTTTATCAGTTCATGTATGTTTTTGTATTAGTAATCTAAATAGGCAAAGTAACAAAGTTGTCAAATCATTGTAGGCAATACAGGTTTATTTGAATGGCACATTAAAATACATTAAGCATTGAGACTCTTTGAAACAGAAAGAATGCAAAATAAATTACAACAACACTCATTACAAAAGGGCATTTAAATACAATTCAAAAAGAGAATGAATGTAACCGAAAAAAATGCAGAAGAAAGTATAATAATATATATTTTTAAACTCAGTAAAGGCAGCAGCAAACAGAAAGACCATCAGCTTATTTTAAACACACAGAGAGTTGTAGCAGACCTGCAGTTTGTTTGTGGGAGTTTGTTCCATAAAAACACAGCTTCTCCACGTTTAGTTGTGACTCTGGGAACAGAAAGCAGAGCTGTCCCAGATGACCTGAGAGGTCTGGATGGTACATGATGTAGCACAAGATCATAAGTGTATTTTTAAACCATTCAATTCTGTATAAACCAACAGTGTTTTGATTTAAATCAATTATTTGGCAGACAGGGAGCCAGGGTAAAGAACTGGAGTGATATGATCCATTCTCTCGGTATTAGTAAGGACTTATTGATGATTCCTCCCCACACACATTTCTGTGTTGTCACTGCTGTCGTATCCTACTGACTCACCTGCCAGTGAGGAGCCCCCACCAGGAGGACGTAGAGCCTTCGTCCTACTCCTCCCGCCCAACACTCCCCACTGACAGGTGCCGCCCAGACCGTAGGAATACGTGCAATGACCGATATCACCCTCCCCGCCCCGGGCCAATTGTGTTCGTGTAGACGCTTGACAAAGGATGCACCACGGTGGATTCGAACACACAACCTCTGTGGTGGGGGGCAAGGACTTTACCACTGTGCCACTCCAGCACCCTGATTGAGTTGTTGACGTGCGTGGATGTTATACCATCCACCAGGGGGTGGTGCATCACCACTACTTCCCACAGCCTTGGGATGAACAACCTCCTGGAAAAGAATGAGATTAGAAGCTCAATCAGGTTGGATATCACATGTTTCCTTGATGGGATGGATCTTCATAAAAGGTCATTCATTGTGCAACATTCAATTGTTTCGTCATTAACATTTTAATTAATGAAACATGGTAACTCTTAATAATAATAATAATAAACTTTATTTGTATAGCACCTTTCATGACATGACATGCAGCTCAAAGTGCTTCACAGAGCAGCAAGAATACAATTACAGTTACAAATAATTTAACAACTAGAAAAAGTGCTCCTCGGAGCACAGGTCTCTGCCAGGTCAGGTACGTTATTGTGGCCTCCTGGTGGCGCTATAATAGGCTAATGTGAAAAGGGTGCCATTTGTTCAAGGGCTTTTCACTGCAATCGGACATGATTTGAGGCATTTTGTTCCAAAAATTTGTTTTGCAAAATTAGACCTGCTGGTGGCGCTATAACAGGCCAATGTGAAAAGGGTGGCATTTCTTCCTCGGCCTAATAGAAATGTGCGTGTGAAATTTCACGGAAATCGCAAGCTGCATTCATGATTTGAGGCATTTTGTTCAAAACGGACCAATCCTGCAAACTTTGGAAGCCAATCTTAGGCAATCAGGATGGAATATGGGAAATCGGATAAATCTGTGTTGATCACATGACTATAGAGATACTGTGTACCGATTTGTGTGATGTTTAGACAAAATCTGTAGGAGTAGTATCAATAAATGTGTTTTGCACATATTGGCCTCCTGGTGGCGCTATAACAGGCCAATCTGAAAAATGTGGGCCAGAGGTTCTGAATTGGCATCCAGGGAGTGTGCGTGCACAGTTTCGCAGCGGCCGGGCCAACGGTGCCAGAGATTAGCTGCTAACGGACGGACAGAACGGACGGACACACGGACGGACGGACGGACGGACGGACGGACGGACGGACGGACGGACAGAGGGTAAAACATACTCTCTCGCCATGCCTTTCGGCCTGGCGGAGACAATAAAGCAAAAGCAGAAGCATAAAACACATTAAAATAATAGCAAAGGGCAGTGAATCAGGCAATACAGTGAGGACATGTACAAGACAGAGATTTAAAAATCAACCAAAAAAACAGCTAAAAGCAAGAGTGAAGAAGTAGGTCTTGAGCTGTCCTTTAAAGCTATCCACAGAGGGTGCCTGTCTTAGTGTAATGGGAGTTTATTCCACGCTGTCGGTCCGTAGAAGCAGAATGCTGGTTCACCGTGTTTTTTATAAGTCATTGTACGCACCTCTAGCAGGTCAGAACTTGAAGACCTGAGGGGGCGGTTTGGAACATATCTCTCTAGGCAGTCATAGAGGTAGGAAGGTGCCAGACCATTTAGAGCTTTATAAACTAGTAAAATAACTTTTAAATCAATCCTAAAAACAACCGGGAGCCAGTGTGGTGAAGCTAGAACTGGAGTCATGTTCTCTCATCTTAGTTTTAGTTAAAATTCTGGCTGCCGCATTTTGAACAAGTTGTAATCTGTCAGTTGTTTTCTTTGGCAGGCCAGAGTAAAGTGCATTGCAGTAATCAAGCCGAGAGAAAACAAAAGCGTGGATCAACGTTTTTGCATCGTCCAACGACAGATAGGCTCTGATTCGCGCAATATCTCTAAGATGAAAGAAAGCAATCTTGGTAACATGATTAAGGTGTGTATTAAAATTCAATTCAGAATCAATAATAACCCCCAGGTTCTTTACTGTAGTGTTACTTTCTACAGTCAGGTTACCAAGTCTACTTATTATTGATTCTCTCTGCTCACTAGAATCAATTATGAGAACTTCTGTTTTATCCTCATTTAGCTTAAGAAAGTTGTCGCTCATCCAGCATTTTATACTGGACAGCAGGTCAACAAAGGGTCTAGAGCGCAGGGGTCATCTGGAGCTACAGAAATATATAGCTGAGTATCATCAGCATAGAAATGCTGATGATACCCTTTAGTCAGACTAATACGCTCTGTGCATGATGTAGTTCAGTCAGGACAACTCATGAATGGATAAAATATATATTTTATTGAATATAAAATTAGCAATATATTTATTTTGGTTTGGCGATGAATTGGATCTGCATTTAGGTACTCTGAGAAAGCACATTACGTCTTCCTACCAATACGGACTCTGAATCCCCCATACATAAAAGTAGATCCAAAACAACCGGTGGTAGCTGGGGTGATGGAGGGTGAGCAGTGTTAAAGCAGCAGCAGAACAGACAGCAGTAGGCAGCAGCAAAAGGCAAGCAAGGAATGAGCAATGCAACTTCCCTATTTAAATAGGGTGCCCTTTTCCAGAAGGTGGCATTCCCGTTTCCTGTAGTGGGTCAGCTTCATTTGATTGGCTCAGCAGCAGATTTGAACCGGAAACACACAACACCTTCATACGTGTTTCCACCTTCTGGATTTACAGTCATGTACAGAGCCTGTATGAAATCATGTGACAGGGCAACAGACCTGAGATTGTGAGGCTTCAGTGTAGGAAGGCGGGGCAGATGCAGAGGGTGTGGCCCGTGACATCACTGTACTAACTTCAGGTAAATAGTTGCCAATGACAACAGGTTGCTGAAAGACACAGAACAGACCAAAGAGTCCCTGAGATGTTAAAGACAGGGCAGCAGATGAGGGACAACTTCAGATATTTACATATATCTATCACAATACAACAACATCTGTTGGTTTCTGAATATAATGATATGGAATTTAACAGGGTGGATCTTCTTCCACTCCTGATACCACAGCCTTGAATATGGGATACATGGGGGCGGGGCAGATTTAGCTGTTCAACAGTGTGATGGTCCATCACGGTAACACAGGCAGATTATACAGGTCCATGTCATGTAGATTGTGTTTATGTCCAGGTCTCACCAGGATCGGTGTCTGTTGGGAGCAGGTGGCTTTGCAGCCAAAAACAGACAGACAGATGGAAATGATGAACACCAGCAGATTGAAGACACACTGCACACCCGACACACCCATCGGCAAGCTCTGGAAACAACCACATCATATATATAAACAAACAAACATCATGTAAACAAACACATAACCACAATTGTCTGTTTGTTTTTACTTAGGAGCTACATTAAAATATACGGTAGTCTACATTTAAGAGTTTTGTGTATGAGGCCCAAAGCTTTTACAAAACAACTCTGTCTCAATCTCTACATTTGTAGAAAACCAACACAAGTAAAAAACACATCATGTGCAAAACACATCATGTACACATTATGTAAACCAGTGGTCTAATCAGGGTCTCATTAGGACCAGGTGAACCAGGTGAATGGAATGAACTAGCTGGTCAAATAGAGACCTAGCAGCAGTGTGGGTCAATTCAGTGAGTAAATAAAGTCCTACCATGTAGTATATATAAGGTAAACCCCAATATCCAATCACCCCTCCAGCGTCCAGGCCGTAAAGGATGGTGGCAGCACATGACATCACAGCAGCCACAATGTTCATCCCCATAGAACATTTAATCTGAAACAGCAATAGAATAAACACCTAGCAACATATGGAATAACTTGTAGAGAGTCGTAAGGGTGTGGTCGAGGGCGTGGCTTACTGACCATGCAGCGGCTCATCGACCTATCAGCAGCCACCGTTAATGACCCTGCAATGATGTACTGGGGGAGAAGAGAAACAACCAATCAGATAATGAAGAATTATGTTTGAAAATGAAACATTTATGACTCTCCTTACAAAACATAGAGTAGCATTATAAGGAATCATGGCAGTATGGTTAGTATGTGTGAATACTTACAGGCAATAAAATCCTGTTTAAATAATAGTTACAGTAATACGTAAGTACGTATTAACTTAGATACTTCGAGAGTAAGTATATAGAATGTGTATTTCATTCAAAGCTCAAATGATGTGAATTCATATAAACACAGTACAATGTACAGTATGGGTTTGGTGGAGGATGCAGATGTTTGCTTACACAGAAAGATGCCCAGGCAAACACTCCATATGACTTTGTGAAAGTGTCACCAAAGTAACACAACATCAAACCAGACAGGAAGAGCAGCGCACCCACCATTATCTGCACTGTCTGCAAGGAAACACACACAACAGGTTAACAGGTCGTATGACGCAATATTAACATGAGAGGGAGTGCTTTACAATCATTGTTGGCAATCAGGAACAAGCCATGGTAAACTTATTTCATTACTCCAGCAAGTAGGCTGACCCTTTTGTAACAATGCATGTAAGTGATTCCCAAAAGTATCACCTGATATAATGACTTGCTCAAAATAGTTGTGCTTAAATGTACCTTCCCCTCACAGCTAATGCAAATTAATCTTTTCAGCTGTTACCCGACTGTTTACAAGTCAAAACCCTGATGGACATTTCTAAACCGCAACGAAAGCAAAACTGAAATTTTATATTTTGACCGCATGATACTGTCCCAAGTCCAACCACCAACATCCTCAGTACCCTCAACTCCAACATCTGCTCATCTGTCAAATATCTTGGTGTTGCAGAATCTTTTGCAAAAGAAATTCTGCAGGATTGCGACCTAGTGATTGGTCTGCTCATTCTGCCCCTCTTTTCAAACAACTTAATATTTTATACATTTTTAATTTACAGAAATACCAAACCTGCAACTTTATTTTCAATATAGTTTCAGCCAGTTTCAACTACCAATACTTTTGTATTTGAAACCTTACATTTCTCTAAATATTATAAACTCTAAGGACAGCCTAATACAAATATAATTTATGAAAAGGCTACTATAGGCTACAGTGAAGTCGGACTGAATGACTGAAACGTTTTTTCTTTTTTAACTCTCTTGGTGATTATCTGGCACAGTAGTTGTGGATTAGCAAACTGGACATTAATGTTTCCTTTTCGCGTGCGAATTACTGGACATTTAGACTGAATGTTTCCTTTACCCTCATCTTGCACTAATGCACGCAACTGTTTTGCCATGTTTTATTTGTGTTGTTTCTCATAATAAGCGTGCATCCGTTGTCTGTCAACAACACAGTAGTCTGTAGTGTGCCTTGACTTCAGTGCGCTGACTCTCTCCCCATTGATTGATTGATTGAAATTTTTATTAGGCAAAAGAATGTAAAACAACACAGTTACATTTATAATGCTTTTGTCTAAAAGGTCCGGCCAAAAAAGTCCTTGCGGACTTGTTTCCGTTGGGGTCCTTGAGTTAATTTCATAGACATATATAGTAGCAACCAAACAGTTCAAAAATCAACATGAAAATACAGATAATACAGAAAAAGTACCGCTATGTACAAAAAAAAGCATTTAAAAAATATATGTACAAAAAAAAGGGGGGGGGAAGCATGGAAAAATAAAAATTATATACAAAAAAAGCATGAGGAAATACAAAATATGTACAAAAAGAGGAGGGGGGGGGGGGGTCGTCTGTCTACAGGGAAACTGGTACTAGCTCCTCTTTCGGCCTCCAGAAAGATGGGTTTTTAGGGCTGTTTTGAATGAGCCCAGCGAACTGCATTTTTTGAGGGATGGGGTTAGACTATTCCATTCCTTGGTGGCTGTGCTATAGAAGGAGAATTTGCCCATGTTTGTTTTATGGGTGGGTGGTACCAAATTGTTGTTTACACTCCCTCTAGTTTCGTGGCTGTGGGTGTCACTAACTTTTTCGAGGTATTTATACAGATATGCGGGTATAGGGGGCATATCGGGCAAATCTGCATTTACAATTTTGAAGACCAGACCCATTTTTTGTTGTTTAACCCTGTCTTCCACCCTGAGCCAGCCTAGGCTGGCAAAGTGAGTGGGAGAGAGGTGGGTCATGGGCCCCAGTCTGAGAAGTAGTCGGATCAGTTTGTTTTGGGAGGTTTGAAGCTTAGTCTGCAGTGACACTGAGGTGTTGGAGTACCAAGAGGAGCTAGCATAGTCAAAAAGGGGCTGAATCAGGGCCCCTGAGAGGGTCCTGAGGGCCTGAGGGTTGACAAAAGAGGAAACTCTGCCCATAAATCTGGTTCTCTGGTTTACTCCTTTGACCACCTTTGTTGCCATGCTTTCACCTGACAGGTATTTGTCCAGAATACATCCCAAATAGGTAATCTCTTCTTTGCTAGTGATGATTGTGTCATCGACTTTGACCTTGAAGTCATTTACCTTCATTTTACTGAGGGAATGTTTGGTCCCAAATAGGATGGATTCAGTTTTCCCAAGGTGTAGAGACAGTTTGTTATCGGTAAGCCAGGTACGGATTTTTGAGAGTTCAGAGCTGAGAGCTTCCTCAACTTGCAACTTGTCCTCACCCGAGATCAGGAGTGCCGAGTCATCAGCGAACAGGAACAGTTTGCAGTTACAGGCAGCATTCATGTCGTTAATGTATAGAAGGAACAGTAACGGCCCTAGAATGCTGCCTTGAGGAACCCCGCAGCTCACCGGGAGGGATGAGGACATGGTTCCGTTGATGTCAACCACTTGTTCTCTACCCTCCAAGTAAGATCTCATCCAATTTAGTGATGTGCAATCAAAACCAATCGCCCTCAGCTTATCA